>NW_028225801.1:0-155885 GCF_052327205.1 Somniosus microcephalus | reverse complement strand
AGGAGAAGGTGAAGTCTGGAGGGTGAATCAGAAGAAACAGAAGAAGGAGAAGGAGAAGGTGAAGTCTGGAGGGTGAATCAGAAGAAGTAGAAGAAGGAGAAGGAGAAGGTGTAGTCTGGAGGGTGAATCAGAAGAAGTAGACGAAGGAGAAGGAGAAGGTGAAGTCTGGAGGGTGAATCAGAAGAAGCAGAAGAAGGAGATGGAGAAGGTGATGTCTGGAGGGTGAATCAGAAGAAGTAGAAGAAGGAGAAGGAGAAGGTGAAGTCTGGAGGGTGAATCAGAAGAAGCAGAAGAAGGAGAAGGAGAAGGTGAAGTCTGGAGGGTGAATCAGAAGAAGTAGAAGAAGGAGAAGGAGAAGGTGAAGTCTGGAGGGTGAATCAGAAGAAGCAGAAGAAGGAGAAGGAGAAGGTGAAGTCTGGAGGGTGAATCAGAAGAAGCAGAAGAAGGAGAAGGAGAAGGTGAAGTCTGGAGGGTGAATCAGAAGAAGTAGAAGATGGAGAAGGAGAAGGTGAAGTCAGGAGGGTGAATCAGAAGAAGTAGAAGAAAGAGAAGGAGAAGGTGAAGTCAGGAGGGTGAATCAGAAGAAGCAGAAGATGGAGAAGGAGAAGGTGAAGTCTGGAGGGTGAATCAGAAGAATCAGAAGAAGGAGAAGGAGAAGGTGAAGTCTGGAGGGTGAATCAGAAGAAGCAAAGGAAGGAGAAGGAGAAGGTGAAGTCTGGAGGGTGAATCAGAAGAAGCAGAATAAGGAGAAGGAGAAGTTGAAGTCTGGAGGGTGAATCAGAAGAAGCAGAATAAGGAGAAGGAGAAGGTGAAGTCTGGAGGGTGTATCAGAAGAAGCAGAAGAAGGAGAAGGAGAAGGTGAAGTCTGGAGGGTGAATCAGAAGAAGTAGAAGAAGGAGAAGGAGAAGGTGAAGTCTGGAGGGTGAATCAGAAGAAGCAGAATAAGGAGAAGGAGAAGGTGAAGTCTGGAGGGTGAATCAGAAGAAGCAGAAGAAGAAGAAGGAGAAGGTGAAGTCTGGAGGGAGAATCAGAAGAAGTAGAAGAAGGAGAAGGAGAAGATGAAGTCTGGAGGGTGAATCAGAAGAAGTAGAAGAAGGAGAAGGAGAAGGTGAAGTCTGGAGGGTGAATCAGAAGAGGTAGAAGAAGGAGAAGGAGAAGATGAAGTCTGGAGGGTGAATCAGAAGAAACAGAAGAATGAGAAGGAGAAGGTGAAGTCTGGAGGGTGAATCAGAAGAAGTAGAAGAAGGAGAAGGAGAAGGTGTAGTCTGGAGGGTGAATCAGAAGAAGTAGACGAAGGAGAAGGAGAAGGAGAAGTCTGGAGGGTGAATCAGAAGAAGCAGAAGAAGGAGAAGGAGAAGGTGAAGTCTGGAGGGTGAATCAGAAGAAGTAGAAGAAGGAGAAGGAGAAGGTGAAGTCTGGAGGGTGAATCAGAAGAAGCAGAAGAAGGAGAAAGAGAAGGTGAAGTCTGGAGGGTGAATCAGAAGAAGCAGAAGAAGGAGAAGGAGAAGGTGAAGTCTGGAGGGTGAATCAGAAGAAGTAGAAGAAGGAGAAGGAGAAGTTGTAGTCTGGAGGGTGAAGCAGAAGAAGTAGAAGATGGAGAAGGAGAAGGTGAAGTCAGGAGGGTGAATCAGAAGAAGTAGAAGAAGGAGAAGGAGAAGGTGAAGTCAGGAGGGTGAATCAGAAGAAGCAGAAGATGGAGAAGGAGAAGGTGAAGTCTGGAGGGTGAATCAGAAGAATCAGAAGAAGGAGAAGGAGAAGGTGAAGTCTGGAGGGTGAATCAGAAGAAGCAAAGGAAGGAGAAGGAGAACGTGAAGTCTGGAGGGTGAATCAGAAGAAGCAGAATAAGGAGAAGGAGAAGTTGAAGTCTGGAGGGTGTATCAGAAGAAGCAGAAGAAGGAGAAGGAGAAGGTGAAGTCTGGAGGGTGAATCAGAAGAAGTAGAAGAAGGAGAAGGAGAAGGTGAAGTCTGGAGGGTGAAGCAGAAGAAGTAGAAGAAGGAGAAGGAGAAGGTGAAGTCAGGAGGGTGAATCAGAAGAAGTAGAAGAAGGAGAAGGAGAAGGTGAAGTCAGGAGGGTGAATCAGAAGAAGCAGAAAAAGGAGAAGGAGAAGGTGAAGTCTGGAGGGTGAATCAGAAGAAACAGAAGAAGGAGAAGGAGAAGGTGAAGTCTGGAGGGTGAATCAGAAGAAGTAGAAGAAGGAGAAGGAGAAGGTGTAGTCTGGAGGGTGAATCAGAAGAAGTAGACGAAGGAGAAGGAGAAGGTGAAGTCTGGAGGGTGAATCAGAAGAAGCAGAAGAAGGAGATGGAGAAGGTGATGTCTGGAGGGTGAATCAGAAGAAGTAGAAGAAGGAGAAGGAGAAGGTGAAGTCTGGAGGGTGAATCAGAAGAAGCAGAAGAAGGAGAAGGAGAAGGTGAAGTCTGGAGGGTGAATCAGAAGAAGTAGAAGAAGGAGAAGGAGAAGGTGAAGTCTGGAGGGTGAATCAGAAGAAGCAGAAGAAGGAGAAGGAGAAGGTGAAGTCTGGAGGGTGAATCAGAAGAAGCAGAAGAAGGAGAAGGAGAAGGTGAAGTCTGGAGGGTGAATCAGAAGAAGTAGAAGATGGAGAAGGAGAAGGTGAAGTCAGGAGGGTGAATCAGAAGAAGTAGAAGAAAGAGAAGGAGAAGGTGAAGTCAGGAGGGTGAATCAGAAGAAGCAGAAGATGGAGAAGGAGAAGGTGAAGTCTGGAGGGTGAATCAGAAGAATCAGAAGAAGGAGAAGGAGAAGGTGAAGTCTGGAGGGTGAATCAGAAGAAGCAAAGGAAGGAGAAGGAGAAGGTGAAGTCTGGAGGGTGAATCAGAAGAAGCAGAATAAGGAGAAGGAGAAGTTGAAGTCTGGAGGGTGAATCAGAAGAAGCAGAATAAGGAGAAGGAGAAGGTGAAGTCTGGAGGGTGTATCAGAAGAAGCAGAAGAAGGAGAAGGAGAAGGTGAAGTCTGGAGGGTGAATCAGAAGAAGTAGAAGAAGGAGAAGGAGAAGGTGAAGTCTGGAGGGTGAAGCAGAAGAAGTAGAAGAAGGAGAAGGAGAAGGTGAAGTCAGGAGGGTGAATCAGAAGAAGCAGAAGAAGGAGAAGGAGAAGGTGAAGTCTGGAGGGTGAATCAGAAGAAACAGAAGAAGGAGAAGGAGAAGGTGAAGTCTGGAGGGTGAATCAGAAGAAGTAGAAGAAGGAGAAGGAGAAGGTGTAGTCTGGAGGGTGAATCAGAAGAAGTAGACGAAGGAGAAGGAGAAGGTGAAGTCTGGAGGGTGAATCAGAAGAAGCAGAAGAAGGAGATGGAGAAGGTGAAGTCTGGAGGGTGAATCAGAAGAAGTAGAAGAAGGAGAAGGAGAAGGTGAAGTCTGGAGGGTGAATCAGAAGAAGCAGAAGAAGGAGAAGGAGAAGGTGAAGTCTGGAGGGTGAATCAGAAGAAGCAGAAGAAGGAGAAGGAGAAGGTGAAGTCTGGAGGGTGATTCAGAAGAAGCAGAATAAGGAGAAGGAGAAGGTGATGTCTGGAGGGTGAATCAGAAGAAGCAGAAGAAGGAGAAGGAGAAGGTGAAGTCTGGAGGGTGAATCAGAAGAAGTAGAAGAAGGAGAAGGAGAAAGTGAAGTCTGGAGGGTGAATCAGAAGAAGTAGAAGAAGGAGAAGGAGAAGGTGAAGTCTGGAGGGTGAATCAGAAGAAGTAGAAGAAGGAGAAGGAGAAGGTGAAGTCTGGAGGGTGAAGCAGAAGAAGTAGAAGAAGGAGAAGGAGAAGGTGAAGTCAGGAGGGTGAATCAGAAGATGTAGAAGAAGGAGAAGGAGAAGGTGAAGTCAGGAGGGTGAATCAGAAGAAGCAGAAGAAGGAGAAGGAGAAGGTGAAGTCTGGAGGGTGAATCAGAAGAATCAGAAGAAGGAGAAGGAGAAGGTGAAGTCTGGAGGGTGAATCAGAAGAAGCAGAAGAAAGAGAAGGAGAAGGTGAAGTCTGGAGGGTGAATAAGAAGAAGTAGAAGAAGGAGAAGGAGAAGGTGAAGTCTGGAGGGTGAATCAGAAGAAGCAGTAGAAGGAGAAGGAGAAGGTGAAGTCTGGAGGGTGAATCAGAAGAAGCAGACGAAGGAGAAGGAGAAGGTGAAGTCTGGAGGGTGAATCAGAAGAAGCAGAAGAAGGAGATGGAGAAGGTGAAGTCTGGAGGGTGAATCAGAAGAAGTAGAAGAAGGAGAAGGTGAAGGTGAAGTCTGGAGGGTGAATCAGAAGAAGCAGAAGAAGGAGAAGGAGAAGGTGAAGTCTGGAGGGTGAATCAGAAGAAGCAGAAGAAGGAGAAGGAGAAGGTGAAGTCTGGAGGGTGATTCAGAAGAAGCAGAATAAGGAGAAGGAGAAGGTGAAGTCTGGAGGGTGAATCAGAAGAAGCAGAAGAAGGAGAAGGAGAAGGTGAAGTCTGGAGGGTGAATCAGAAGAAGTAGAAGAAGGAGAAGGAGATGTTGAAGTCTGGAGGGTGAATCAGAAGAAGTAGAAGAAGGAGAAGGAGAAGGTGAAGTCTGGAGGGTGAATCAGAAGAAGTAGAAGAAGGAAAAGGAGAAGGTGAAGTCTGGAGGGTGAAGCAGAAGAAGTAGAAGAAGGAGAAGGAGAAGGTGAAGTCAGGAGGGTGAATCAGAAGATGTAGAAGAAGGAGAAGGAGAAGGTGAAGTCAGGAGGGTGAATCAGAAGAAGCAGAAGAAGGAGAAGGAGAAGGTGAAGTCTGGAGGGTGAATCAGAAGAAGTAGAAGAAGGAGAAGGAGAAGGTGAAGTCTGGAGGGTGAATCAGAAGAAGCAGAAGAAGGAGAAGGAGAAGGTGAAGTCTGGAGGGTGAATCAGAAGAAGCAGAAGAAGGAGAAGGAGAAGGTGAAGTCTGGAGGGTGAATCAGAAGAAGCAGAAGAAGGAGAAGGAGAAGATGAAGTCCGGAGGGTGAATCAGAAGAAGTAGAAGAAGGAGAAGGAGAAGGTGAAGTCTGGAGGGTGAATCAGAAGAAGTAGAAGAAGGAGAAGGAGAAGATGAAGTCTGGAGGGTGAATCAGAAGAAACAGAAGAAGGAGAAGGAGAAGGTGAAGTCTGGAGGGTGAATCAGAAGAAGTAGAAGAAGGAGAAGGAGAAGGTGTAGTCTGGAGGGTGAATCAGAAGAAGTAGACGAAGGAGAAGGAGAAGGTGAAGTCTGGAGGGTGAATCAGAAGAAGCAGAAGAAGGAGAAGGAGAAGGTTAAGTCTGGAGGGTGAATCAGAAGAAGTAGAAGAAGGAGAAGGAGAAGGTGAAGTCTGGAGGGTGAATCAGAAGAAGCAGAAGAAGGAGAAGGAGAAGGTGAAGTCTGGAGGGTGAATCAGAAGAAGCAGAAGAAGGAGAAGGAGAAGGTGAAGTCTGGAGGGTGAATCAGAAGAAGCAGAATAAGGAGAAGGAGAAGGTGAAGTCTGGAGGGTGAATCAGAAGAAGCAGAAGAAGGAGAAGGAGAAGGTGAAGTCTGGAGGGTGAATCAGAAGAAGTAGAAGAAGGAGAAGGAGAAGATGAAGTCTGGAGGGTGAATCAGAAGAAGTAGAAGAAGGAGAAGGAGTAGATGAAGTCTGGAGGGTGAATCAGAAGAAACAGAAGAAGGAGAAGGAGAAGGTGAAGTCTGGAGGGTGAATCAGAAGAAGTAGAAGAAGGAGAAGGAGAAGGTGAAGTCTGGAGGGTGAATCAGAAGAAGCAGAAGAAGGAGAAGGAGAAGGTGAAGTCTGGAGGGTGAATCAGAAGAATCAGAAGAAGGAGAAGGAGAAGGTGAAGTCTGGAGGGTGAATCAGAAGAAGCAGAAGAAAGAGAAGGAGAAGGTGAAGTCTGGAGGGTGAATAAGAAGAAGTAGAAGAAGGAGAAGGAGAAGGTGAAGTCTGGAGGGTGAATCAGAAGAAGCAGTAGAAGGAGAAGGAGAAGGTGAAGTCTGGAGGGTGAATCAGAAGAAGCAGACGAAGGAGAAGGAGAAGGTGAAGTCTGGAGGGTGAATCAGAAGAAGCAGAAGAAGGAGATGGAGAAGGTGAAGTCTGGAGGGTGAATCAGAAGAAGTAGAAGAAGGAGAAGGTGAAGGTGAAGTCTGGAGGGTGAATCAGAAGAAGCAGAAGAAGGAGAAGGAGAAGGTGAAGTCTGGAGGGTGAATCAGAAGAAGCAGAAGAAGGAGAAGGAGAAGGTGAAGTCTGGAGGGTGATTCAGAAGAAGCAGAATAAGGAGAAGGAGAAGGTGAAGTCTGGAGGGTGAATCAGAAGAAGCAGAAGAAGGAGAAGGAGAAGGTGAAGTCTGGAGGGTGAATCAGAAGAAGTAGAAGAAGGAGAAGGAGATGTTGAAGTCTGGAGGGTGAATCAGAAGAAGTAGAAGAAGGAGAAGGAGAAGGTGAAGTCTGGAGGGTGAATCAGAAGAAGTAGAAGAAGGAAAAGGAGAAGGTGAAGTCTGGAGGGTGAAGCAGAAGAAGTAGAAGAAGGAGAAGGAGAAGGTGAAGTCAGGAGGGTGAATCAGAAGATGTAGAAGAAGGAGAAGGAGAAGGTGAAGTCAGGAGGGTGAATCAGAAGAAGCAGAAGAAGGAGAAGGAGAAGGTGAAGTCTGGAGGGTGAATCAGAAGAAGTAGAAGAAGGAGAAGGAGAAGGTGAAGTCTGGAGGGTGAATCAGAAGAAGCAGAAGAAGGAGAAGGAGAAGGTGAAGTCTGGAGGGTGAATCAGAAGAAGCAGAAGAAGGAGAAGGAGAAGGTGAAGTCTGGAGGGTGAATCAGAAGAAGCAGAAGAAGGAGAAGGAGAAGATGAGGTCCGGAGGGTGAATCAGAAGAAGTAGAAGAAGGAGAAGGAGAAGGTGAAGTCTGGAGGGTGAATCAGAAGAAGTAGAAGAAGGAGAAGGAGAAGATGAAGTCTGGAGGGTGAATCAGAAGAAACAGAAGAAGGAGAAGGAGAAGGTGAAGTCTGGAGGGTGAATCAGAAGAAGTAGAAGAAGGAGAAGGAGAAGGTGTAGTCTGGAGGGTGAATCAGAAGAAGTAGACGAAGGAGAAGGAGAAGGTGAAGTCTGGAGGGTGAATCAGAAGAAGCAGAAGAAGGAGAAGGAGAAGGTTAAGTCTGGAGGGTGAATCAGAAGAAGTAGAAGAAGGAGAAGGAGAAGGTGAAGTCTGGAGGGTGAATCAGAAGAAGCAGAAGAAGGAGAAGGAGAAGGTGAAGTCTGGAGGGTGAATCAGAAGAAGCAGAAGAAGGAGAAGGAGAAGGTGAAGTCTGGAGGGTGAATCAGAAGAAGCAGAATAAGGAGAAGGAGAAGGTGAAGTCTGGAGGGTGAATCAGAAGAAGCAGAAGAAGGAGAAGGAGAAGGTGAAGTCTGGAGGGTGAATCAGAAGAAGTAGAAGAAGGAGAAGGAGAAGATGAAGTCTGGAGGGTGAATCAGAAGAAGTAGAAGAAGGAGAAGGAGAAGGTGAAGTCTGGAGGGTGAATCAGAAGAAGTAGAAGAAGGAGAAGGAGTAGATGAAGTCTGGAGGGTGAATCAGAAGAAGCAGAAGAAGGAGAAGGAGAAGGTGAAGTCTGGAGGGTGATTCAGAAGAAGCAGAATAAGGAGAAGGAGAAGGTGAAGTCTGGAGGGTGAATCAGAAGAAGCAGAAGAAGGAGAAGGTGAAGTCTGGAGGGTGAATCAGAAGAAGTAGAAGAAGGAGAAGGAGATGTTGAAGTCTGGAGGGTGAATCAGAAGAAGTAGAAGAAGGAGAAGGAGAAGGTGAAGTCTGGAGGGTGAATCAGAAGAAGTAGAAGAAGGAAAAGGAGAAGGTGAAGTCTGGAGGGTGAAGCAGAAGAAGTAGAAGAAGGAGAAGGAGAAGGTGAAGTCAGGAGGGTGAATCAGAAGATGTAGAAGAAGGAGAAGGAGAAGGTGAAGTCAGGAGGGTGAATCAGAAGAAGCAGAAGAAGGAGAAGGAGAAGGTGAAGTCTGGAGGGTGAATCAGAAGAAGTAGAAGAAGGAGAAGGAGAAGGTGAAGTCTGGAGGGTGAATCAGAAGAAGCAGAAGAAGGAGAAGGAGAAGGTGAAGTCTGGAGGGTGAATCAGAAGAAGCAGAAGAAGGAGAAGGAGAAGGTGAAGTCTGGAGGGTGAATCAGAAGAAGCAGAAGAAGGAGAAGGAGAAGATGAAGTCCGGAGGGTGAATCAGAAGAAGTAGAAGAAGGAGAAGGAGAAGGTGAAGTCTGGAGGGTGAATCAGAAGAAGTAGAAGAAGGAGAAGGAGAAGATGAAGTCTGGAGGGTGAATCAGAAGAAACAGAAGAAGGAGAAGGAGAAGGTGAAGTCTGGAGGGTGAATCAGAAGAAGTAGAAGAAGGAGAAGGAGAAGGTGTAGTCTGGAGGGTGAATCAGAAGAAGTAGACGAAGGAGAAGGAGAAGGTGAAGTCTGGAGGGTGAATCAGAAGAAGCAGAAGAAGGAGAAGGAGAAGGTTAAGTCTGGAGGGTGAATCAGAAGAAGTAGAAGAAGGAGAAGGAGAAGGTGAAGTCTGGAGGGTGAATCAGAAGAAGCAGAAGAAGGAGAAGGAGAAGGTGAAGTCTGGAGGGTGAATCAGAAGAAGCAGAAGAAGGAGAAGGAGAAGGTGAAGTCTGGAGGGTGAATCAGAAGAAGCAGAATAAGGAGAAGGAGAAGGTGAAGTCTGGAGGGTGAATCAGAAGAAGCAGAAGAAGGAGAAGGAGAAGGTGAAGTCTGGAGGGTGAATCAGAAGAAGTAGAAGAAGGAGAAGGAGAAGATGAAGTCTGGAGGGTGAATCAGAAGAAGTAGAAGAAGGAGAAGGAGAAGGTGAAGTCTGGAGGGTGAATCAGAAGAAGTAGAAGAAGGAGAAGGAGTAGATGAAGTCTGGAGGGTGAATCAGAAGAAACAGAAGAAGGAGAAGGAGAAGGTGAAGTCTGGAGGGTGAATCAGAAGAAGTAGAAGAAGGAGAAGGAGAAGGTGAAGTCTGGAGGGTGAATCAGAAGAAGCAGAAGAAGGAGAAGGAGAAGGTGAAGTCTGGAGGGTGAATCAGAAGAAGTAGAAGAAGGAGAAGGAGAAGGTGAAGTCTGGAGGGTGAATCAGAAGAAGCAGAATAAGGAGAAGGAGAAGGTGAAGTCTGGAGGGTGAATCAGAAGAAGCAGAAGAAGGAGAAGGAGAAGGTGAAGTCTGGAGGGTGAATCAGAAGAAGTAGAATAAGGAGAAGGAGAAGGTGAAGTCTGGAGGGTGAATCAGAAGAAGCAGAAGAAGGAGAAGGAGAAGGTGAAGTCTGGAGGGTGAATCAGAAGAAGTAGAAGAAGGAGAAGGAGAAGATGAAGTCTGGAGGGTGAATCAGAAGAAGTAGAAGAAGGAGAAGGAGAAGGTGAAGTCTGGAGGGTGAATCAGAAGAAGTAGAAGAAGGAGAAGGAGTAGATGAAGCCTGGAGGGTGTATCAGAAGAAACAGAAGAAGGAGAAGGAGAAGGTGAAGTCTGGAGGGTGAATCAGAAGAAGTAGAAGAAGGAGAAGGAGAAGGTGAAGTCTGGAGGGTGAATCAGAAGAAGCAGAAGAAGGAGAAGGAGAAGGTGAAGTCTGGAGGGTGAATCAGAAGAAGTAGAAGAAGGAGAAGGAGAAGGTGAAGTCTGGAGGGTGAATCAGAAGAAGCAGAATAAGGAGAAGGAGAAGGTGAAGTCTGGAGGGTGAATCAGAAGAAGCAGAAGAAGGAGAAGGAGAAGGTGAAGTCTGGAGGGTGAATCAGAAGAAGTAGAAGAAGGAGAAGGAGAAGATGAAGTCTGGAGGGTGAATCAGAAGAAGTAGAAGAAGGAGAAGGAGAAGGTGAAGTCTGGAGGGTGAATCAGAAGAGGTAGAAGAAGGAGAAGGAGAAGATGAAGTCTGGAGGGTGAATCAGAAGAAACAGAAGAATGAGAAGGAGAAGGTGAAGTCTGGAGGGTGAATCAGAAGAAGTAGAAGAAGGAGAAGGAGAAGGTGTAGTCTGGAGGGTGAATCAGAAGAAGTAGACGAAGGAGAAGGAGAAGGTCAAGTCTGGAGGGTGAATCAGAAGAAGCAGAAGAAGGAGAAGGAGAAGGTGAAGTCTGGAGGGTGAATCAGAAGAAGTAGAAGAAGGAGAAGGAGAAGGTGAAGTCTGGAGGGTGAATCAGAAGAAGCAGAAGAAGGAGAAGGAGAAGGTGAAGTCTGGAGGGTGAATCAGAAGTAGCAGAAGAAGGAGAAGGAGAAGGTGAAGTCTGGAGGGTGAATCAGAAGAAGTAGAAGAAGGAGAAGGAGAAGTTGAAGTCTGGAGGGTGAAGCAGAAGAAGTAGAAGATGGAGAAGGAGAAGGTGAAGTCAGGAGGGTGAATCAGAAGAAGTAGAAGAAGGAGAAGGAGAAGGTGAAGTCAGGAGGGTGAATCAGAAGAAGCAGAAGATGGAGAAGGAGAAGGTGAAGTCTGGAGGGTGAATCAGAAGAATCAGAAGAAGGAGAAGGAGAAGGTGAAGTCTGGAGGGTGAATCAGAAGAAGCAAAGGAAGGAGAAGGAGAAGGTGAAGTCTGGAGGGTGAATCAGAAGAAGTAGACGAAGGAGAAGGAGAAGGTGAAGTCTGGAGGGTGAATCAGAAGAAGCAGAAGAAGGAGATGGAGAAGGTGAAGTCTGGAGGGTGAATCAGAAGAAGTAGAAGAAGGAGAAGGAGAAGGTGAAGTCTGGAGGGTGAATCAGAAGAAGCAGAAGAAGGAGAAGGAGAAGGTGAAGTCTGGAGGGTGAATCAGAAGAAGCAGAAGAAGGAGAAGGAGAAGGTGAAGTCTGGAGGGTGATTCAGAAGAAGCAGAATAAGGAGAAGGAGAAGGTGAAGTCTGGAGGGTGAATCAGAAGAAGTAGAAGAAGGAGAAGGAGAAAGTGAAGTCTGGAGGGTGAATCAGAAGAAGTAGAAGAAGGAGAAGGAGAAGGTGAAGTCTGGAGGGTGAATCAGAAGAAGTAGAAGAAGGAGAAGGAGAAGGTGAAGTCTGGAGGGTGAAGCAGAAGAAGTAGAAGAAGGAGAAGGAGAAGGTGAAGTCAGGAGGGTGAATCAGAAGATGTAGAAGAAGGAGAAGGAGAAGGTGAAGTCAGGAGGGTGAATCAGAAGAAGCAGAAGAAGGAGAAGGAGAAGGTGAAGTCTGGAGGGTGAATCAGAAGAATCAGAAGAAGGAGAAGGAGAAGGTGAAGTCTGGAGGGTGAATCAGAAGAAGCAGAAGAAAGAGAAGGAGAAGGTGAAGTCTGGAGGGTGAATCAGAAGAAGTAGAAGAAGGAGAAGGAGAAGGTTAAGTCTGGAGGGTGAATCAGAAGAAGCAGAGGAAGGAGAAGGAGAAGGTGAAGTCTGGAGGGTGAATCAGAAGAAGCAGACGAAGGAGAAGGAGAAGGTGAAGTCTGGAGGGTGAATCAGAAGAAGCAGAAGAAGGAGATGGAGAAGGTGAAGTCTGGAGGGTGAATCAGAAGAAGTAGAAGAAGGAGAAGGTGAAGGTGAAGTCTGGAGGGTGAATCAGAAGAAGCAGAAGAAGGAGAAGGAGAAGGTGAAATCTGGAGGGTGAATCAGAAGAAGCAGAAGAAGGAGAAGGAGAAGGTGAAGTCTGGAGGGTGATTCAGAAGAAGCAGAATAAGGAGAAGGAGAAGGTGATGTCTGGAGGGTGAATCAGAAGAAGCAGAAGAAGGAGAAGGAGAAGGTGAAGTCTGGAGGGTGAATCAGAAGAAGTAGAAGAATGAGAAGGAGAAGGTGAAGTCTGGAGGGTGAATCAGAAGAAGTAGAAGAAGGAGAAGGAGAAGGTGAAGTCTGGAGGGTGAATCAGAAGAAGTAGAAGAAGGAGAAGGAGAAGGTGAAGTCTGGAGGGTGAAGCAGAAGAAGTAGAAGAAGGAGAAGGAGAAGGTGAAGTCAGGAGGGTGAATCAGAAGATGTAGAAGAAGGAGAAGGAGAAGGTAAAGTCTGGAGGGTGAATCAGAAGAAGCAGAAGAAGGAGAAGGAGAAGGTGAAGTCTGGAGGGTGAATCAGAAGAAGCAGAATAAGGAGAAGGAGAAGGTGAAGTCTGGAGGGTGAATCAGAAGAAGCAGAAGAAGGAGAAGCAGAAGGTGAAGTCTGGAGGGTGAATCAGAAGAAGTAGAAGAAGGAGAAGGAGAAGGTGAAGTCTGGAGGGTGAAGCAGAAGAAGTAGAAGAAGGAGAAGGAGAAGGTGAAGTCAGGAGGGTGAATCAGAAGAAGTAGAAGAAGGAGAAGGAGAAGGTGAAGTCAGGAGGGTGAATCAGAAGAAGCAGAAGAAGGAGATAGAGAAGGTGAAGTCTGGAGGGTGAATCAGAAGAATCAGAAGAAGGAGAAGGAGAAGGTGAAGTCTGGAGGGTGAAGCAGAAGAAGCAGAAGAAAGAGAAGGAGAAGGTGAAGTCTGGAGGGTGAAGCAGAAGAAACAGTAGAAGGAGAAGGAGAAGGTGAAGACTGGAGGGTGAATCAGAAGAAGTAGAAGAAGGAGAAGGAGAAGGTGAAGTCTGGAGGGTGAATCAGAAGAAGTAGAAGAAGGAGAAGGAGAAGGTGAAGTCTGGAGGGTGAATCAGAAGAAGCAGAAGAAGGAGAAGGTAAAGTCTGGAGGGTGAATCAGAAGAAGCAGAAGAAGGAGAAGGAGAAGATGAAGTCTGGAGGGTGAATCAGAAGAAGTAGAAGAAGGAGAAGGAGAAGGTGAGGTCTGGAGGGTGAATCAGAAGAAGCAGAAGAAGGAGAAGGAGAAGGTGAAGTCTGGAGGGTGAATCAGAAGAAGCAGAAGAAGGAGAAGGAGAAGGTGAAGTCTGGAGGGTGAATCAGAAGAAGCAGAAGAAGGAGAAGGAGAAGGTGAAGTCAGGAGGGTGAATCAGAAGAAGCAGAAGAAGGAGAAGGAGAAGGTGAAGTTAGGAGGGTGAATCAGAAGAAGCAGAAGAAGGAGAAGGAGCAGGTGAAGTCAGGGGGGTGTAGCAGAAGAAGTAGAAGAAGGAGAAGGAGAAGGTGAAGTCAGGACGGTGAAGCAGAAGAAGCAGAAGAAGGAGAAGGAGAAGGTGAAGCCTGGAGGGCGCAGCAGAAGAAGCAGAAGAAGGAGAAGGAGAAGGTAAAGTCTGGAGTGTGAAGCAGAAGAAGCAGAAGAAGGAGAAGGAGAAGGTGAAGTCTGGAGGGCGCAGCAGAAGAAGCAGAAGAAGGAGAATGAGAAGGTGAAGTCTGGAGGGTGAATCAGAAGAAGCAGAAGAAGTAGAAGGAGAAGGTGAAGTCTGGAGGGTGAATCAGAAGAAGTAGAAGAAGGAGAAGGAGAAGGTGAAGTCTGGAAGGTGAAGCAGAAGAAGTAGAAGAAGGAGAAGGAGAAGGTGAAGTCAGGAGGATGAATCAGAAGAAGTAGAAGAAGGAGAAGGAGAAGGTGAAGTCAGGAGGTTGAATCAGAAGAAGCAGAAGAAGGAGAAGGAGAATGTGAAGTCTGGAGGGTGAATCAGAAGAAGTAGAAGAAGGAGAAGGAGAAGGTGAAGTCTGGAGGGTGAATCAGAAGAAGCAGAAGAAGGAGAAGGAGAAGGTGAAGTCTGGAGGGTGAATCAGAAGAAGCAGAAGAAGGAGAAGGAGAAGGTGAAGTCTGGAGGGTGAATCAGAAGAAGCAGAAGAAGGAGAAGGAGAAGGTGAAGTCTGGAGGGTGAATCAGAAGAAGCAGAATAAGGAGAAGGAGAAGGTGAAGTCTGGAGGGTGAATCAGAAGAAGCAGAAGAAGGAGAAGGAGAAGGTGACGTCTGGAGGGTGAATCAGAAGAAGTAGAAGAAGGAGAAGGAGAAGGTGAAGTCTGGAGGGTGAAGCAGAAGAAGTAGAAGAAGGAGAAGGAGAAGGTGAAGTCAGGAGGGTGAATCAGAAGAAGTAGAAGAAGGAGAAGGAGAAGGTGAAATCAGGAGGGTGAATCAGAAGAAGCAGAAGAAGGAGATAGAGAAGGTGAACTCTGGAGGGTGAATCAGAAGAATCAGAAGAAGGAGAAGGAGAAGGTGAAGTCTGGAGGGTGAAGCAGTAGAAGCAGAAGAAAGAGAAGGAGAAGGTGAAGTCTGGAGGGTGAAGCAGAAGAAACAGAAGAAGGAGAAGGAGAAGGTGAAGACTGGAGGGTGAATCAGAAGAAGTCGAAGAAGGAGAAGGAGAAGGTGAAGTCTGGAGGGTGAATCAGAAGAAGTAGAAGAAGGAGAAGGAGGAGGTGAAGTCTGGAGGGTGAATCAGAAGAAGCAGAAGAAGGAGAAGGAGAAGGTGAAGTCTGGAGGGTGAATCAGAAGAAGCAGAAGAAGGAGAAGGAGAAGATGAAGTCTGGAGGGTGAATCAGAAGAAGTAGAAGAAGGAGAAGGAGAAGGTGAGGTCTGGAGGGTGAATCAGAAGAAGCAGAAGAAGGAGAAGGAGAAGGTGAAGTCTGGAGGGTGAATCAGAAGAAGCAGAAGAAGGAGAAGGAGAAGGTGAAGTCTGGAGGGTGAATCAGAAGAAGCAGAAGAAGGAGAAGGAGAAGGTGAAGTCAGGAGGGTGAATCAGAAGAAGCAGAAGAAGGAGAAGGAGAAGGTGAATTTTGGAGGGTGAATCAGAAAAAGCAGAAAAAGGAGAAGGAGCAGGTGAAGTCAAGGGGGTGTAGCAGAAGAAGTAGAAGAAGGAGAAGGAGAAGGTGAAGTCAGGACGGTGAAGCAGAAGAAGCAGAAGAAGGAGAAGGAGAAGGTGAAGTCTGGAGAGCGCAGCAGAAGAAGCAGAAGAAGGAGAAGAAGAAGGTGAAGTCTGGAGTGTGAAGCAGAAGAAGCAGAAGAAGGAGAAGGAGAAGGTGAAGTCTGGAGGGCGCAGCATAAGAAGCAGAAGAAGGAGAATGAGAAGGTGAAGTCTGGAGGGTGAATCAGAAGAAGCAGAAGAAGGAGAAGGAGAAGGTGAAGTCTGGAGGGTGAATCAGAAGAAGTAGAAGAAGGAGAAGGAGAAGGTGAAGTCTGGAGGGTGAAGCAGAAGAAGTAGAAGAAGGAGAAGGAGAAGGTGAAGTCAGGAGGGTGAATCAGAAGAAGTAGAAGAAGGAGAAGGAGAAGGTGAAGTCAGGAGGGTGAATCAGAAGAAGCAGAAGATGGAGAAGGAGAAGGTGAAGTCTGGAGGTTGAATCAGAAGAATCAGAAGAAGGAGAAGGAGAAGGTGAAGTCTGGAGGGTGAATCAGAAGAAGCAGAAGAAAGAGAAGGAGAAGGTGAAGTCTGGAGGGTGAAGCAGAAGAAGCAGAAAAAGGAGAAGGAGAAGGTGAAGACTGGAGGGTGAATCAGAAGAAGTAGAAGAAGGAGAAGGAGAAGGTGAAGTCTGGAGGGTGAATCAGAAGAAGTGGAAGAAGGAGAAGGAGAAGTTGAAGTCTGGAGGGTGAATCAGAAGAAGCAGAAGAAGGAGAAGGAGAAGGTGAAGTCTGGAGGGTGAATCAGAAGAAGCAGAAGAAGGAGAAGGAGAAGATGAAGTCTGGAGGGTGAATCAGAAGAAGTAGAAGAAGGAGAAGGAGAAGGTGATATCTGGAGGGTGAATCAGAAGAAGTAGAAGAAGGAGAAGGAGAAGGTGAAGTCTGGAGGGTGAATCAGAAGAAACAGAAGAAGGAGAAGGAGAAGGTGAAGTCTGGAGGGTGAATCAGAAGAAGTAGAAGAAGGAGAAGGAGAAGGTGTAGTCTGGAGGGTGAATCAGAAGAAGTAGACGAAGGAGAAGGAGAAGGTGAAGTCTGGAGGGTGAATCAGAAGAAGCAGAAGAAGGAGAAGGAGAAGGTGAAGTCTGGAGGGTGAATCAGAAGAAGTAGAAGAAGGAGAAGGAGAAGGTGAAGTCTGGAGGGTGAATCAGAAGAAGCAGAAGAAGGAGAAGGAGAAGGTGAAGTCTGGAGGTTGAATCAGAAGAAGCAGAAGAAGGAGAAGGAGAAGGTGAAGTCTGGAGGGTGAATCAGAAGAAGCAGAATAAGGAGAAGGAGAAGGTGAAGTCTGGAGGGTGAATCAGAAGAAGCAGAAGAAGGAGAAGGAGAAGGTGAAGTCTGGAGGGTGAATCAGAAGAAGCAGAAGGAGAAGGAGAAGGTGAAGTCTGGAGGGTGAATCAGAAGAAGTATAAGAAGGAGAAGGAGAAGGTGAAGTCTGGAGGGTGAATCAGAAGAAGTAGAAGAAGGAGAAGGAGAAGGTGAAGTCTGGAGGGTGAAGCAGAAGAAGTAGATGAAGGAGAAGGAGAAGGTGAAGTCAGGAGGGTGAATCAGAAGAAGTAGAAGAAGGAGAAGGAGAAGGTGAGTTCTGGAGGGTGAATCAGAAGAAGCAGAAGAAGGAGAAGGAGAAGGTGAAGTCTGGAGGGTGAATCAGAAGAATCAGAAGAAGGAGAAGGAGAAGGTGAAGTCTGGAGGGTGAATCAGAAGAAGCAGAAGAAAGAGAAGGAGAAGGTGAAGTCTGGAGGGTGAAGCAGAAGAAACAGAAGAAGGAGAAGGAGAAGGTGTAGACTGGAGGGTGAATCAGAAGAAGTAGAAGAAGGAGAAGGAGAAGGTGAAGTCTGGAGGGTGAATCAGAAGAAGTAGAAGAAGGAGAAGCAGAAGGTGAAGTCTGGAGGGTGAATCAGAAGAAGCAGAAGAAGGAGAAGGAGAAGGTGAAGTCTGGAGGCTGAATCAGAAGAAGTAGAAGAAGGAGAAGGAGAAGCTGAAGTCTGGAGGGTGAATCAGAAGAAGCAGAAGAAGGAGAAGGAGAAGATGAAGTCTGGAGGGTGAATCAGAGGAAGTAGAAGAAGGAGAAGGAGAAGGTGAGGTCTGGAGGGTGAATCAGAAGAAGCAGAAGAAGGAGAAGGAGAAGGTGAAGTCTGGTGGGTGAATCAGAAGAAGCAGAAGAAGGAGAAGGAGAAGGTGAAGTCTGGAGGGTGAATCAGAAGAAGCAGAAGAAGGAGAAGGAGAAGGTGAAGTCAGGAGGGTGAATCAGAAGAAGCAGAAGAAGGAGAAGGAGAAGGTGAATTTAGGAGGGTGAATCAGAAGAAGCAGAAGAAGGAGAAGGAGCAGGTGAAGTCAGGGGGGTGTAGCAGAAGAAGTAGAAGAAGGAGAAGGAGAAGGTGAAGTCAGGACGGTGAAGCAGAAGAAGCAGAAGAAGGAGAAGGAGAAGGTGAAGCCTGGAGGGCGCAGCAGAAGAAGCAGAAGAAGGAGAAGGAGAAGGTGAAGTCTGGAGTGTGAAGCAGAAGAAGCAGAAGAAGGAGAAGGAGAAGGTGAAGTCTGGAGGGCGCAGCAGAAGAAGGAGAATGAGAAGGTGAAGTCTGGAGGGTGAATCAGAAGAAGCAGAAGAAGGAGAAGGAGAAGGTGAAGTCTGGAGGGTGAATCAGAAGAAGTAGAAGAAGGAGAAGGAGAAGGTGAAGTCTGGAGGGTGAAGCAGAAGAAGTAGAAGAAGGAGAAGGAGAAGGTGAAGTCAGGAGGGTGAATCAGAAGAAGTAGAAGAAGGAGAAGGAGAAGGTGAAGTCAGGAGGGTGAATCAGAAGAAGCAGAAGAAGGAGAAGGAGAAGGTGAAGTCTGGAGGGTGAATCAGAAGAATCAGAAGAAGGAGAAGGAGAAGGTGTAGTCTGGAGGGTGAATCAGAAGAAGTAGACGAAGGAGAAGGAGAAGGTGAAGTCTGGATGGTGAATCAGAAGAAGCAGAAGAAGGAGAAGGAGAAGGTGAAGTCTGGAGGGTGAATCAGAAGAAGTAGAAGAAGGAGAAGGAGAAGGTGAAGTCTGGAGGGTGAATCAGAAGAAGCAGAAGAAGGAGAAGGAGAAGGTGAAGTCTGGAGGGTGAATCAGAAGAAGCAGAAGAAGGAGAAGGAGAAGGTGAAGTCTGGAGGGTGAATCAGAAGAAGCAGAATAAGGAGAAGGAGAAGGTGAAGTCTGGAGGGTGAATCAGAAGAAGCAGAAGAAGGAGAAGGAGAAGGTGAAGTCTGGAGGGTGAATCAGAAGAAGTAGAAGAAGGAGAAGGAGAAGGTGAAGTCTGGAGGGTGAATCAGAAGACGTATAAGAAGGAGAAGGTGAAGTCTGGAGGGTGAATCAGAAGAAGTAGAAGAAGGAGAAGGAGAAGGTGAAGTCTGGAGGGTGAAGCAGAAGAAGTAGATGAAGGAGAAGGAGAAGGTGAATTCAGGAGGGTGAATCAGAAGAAGTAGAAGAAGGAGAAGGAGAAGGTGAGTTCTGGAGGGTGAATCAGAAGAAGCAGAAGAAGGAGAAGGAGAAGGTGAAGTCTGGAGGGTGAATCAGAAGAATCAGAAGAAGGGGAAGGAGAAGGTGAAGTCTGGAGGGTGAATCAGAAGAAGCAGAAGAAAGAGAAGGAGAAGGTGAAGTCTGGAGGGTGAAGCAGAAGAAACAGAAGAAGGAGAAGGAGAAGGTGAAGACTGGAGGGTGAATCAGAAGAAGTAGAAGAAGGAGAAGGAGAAGGTGAAGTCTGGAGGGTGAATCAGAAGAAGTAGAAGAAGGAGAAGGAGAAGGTGAAGTCTGGAGGGTGAATCAGAAGAAGCAGAAGAAGGAGAAGGAGAAGGTGAAGTCTGGAGGGTGAATCAGAAGAAGGAGAAGAAGGAGAAGGAGAAGATGAAGTCTGGAGGGTGAATCAGAAGAAGTAGAAGAAGGAGAAGGAGAAGGTGAAGTCTGGAGGCTGAATCAGAAGAAGTAGAAGAAGGAGAAGGAGAAGGTGAAGTCTGGAGGGTGAATCAGAAGAAGCAGAAGAAGGAGAAGGAGAAGATGAAGTCTGGAGGGTGAATCAGAAGAAGCAGAAGAAGGAGAAGGAGAAGGTGAAGTCAGGAGGGTGAATCAGAAGAAGCAGAAGAAGGAGAAGGAGAAGGTGAATTTTGGAGGGTGAATCAGAAGAAGCAGAAAAAGGAGAAGGAGCAGGTGAAGTCAAGGGGGTGTAGCAGAAGAAGTAGAAGAAGGAGAAGGAGAAGGTGAAGTCAGGACGGTGAAGCAGAAGAAGCAGAAGAAGGAGAAGGAGAAGGTGAAGTCTGGAGAGCGCAGCAGAAGAAGCAGAAGAAGGAGAAGAAGAAGGTGAAGTCTGGAGTGTGAAGCAGAAGAAGCAGAAGAAGGAGAAGGAGAAGGTGAAGTCTGGAGGGCGCAGCATAAGAAGCAGAAGAAGGAGAATGAGAAGGTGAAGTCTGGAGGGTGAATCAGAAGAAGCAGAAGAAGGAGAAGGAGAAGGTGAAGTCTGGAGGGTGAATCAGAAGAAGTAGAAGAAGGAGAAGGAGAAGGTGAAGTCTGGAGGGTGAAGCAGAAGAAGTAGAAGAAGGAGAAGGAGAAGGTGAAGTCAGGAGGGTGAATCAGAAGAAGTAGAAGAAGGAGAAGGAGAAGGTGAAGTCAGGAGGGTGAATCAGAAGAAGCAGAAGATGGAGAAGGAGAAGGTGAAGTCTGGAGGTTGAATCAGAAGAATCAGAAGAAGGAGAAGGAGAAGGTGAAGTCTGGAGGGTGAATCAGAAGAAGCAGAAGAAAGAGAAGGAGAAGGTGAAGTCTGGAGGGTGAAGCAGAAGAAGCAGAAAAAGGAGAAGGAGAAGGTGAAGACTGGAGGGTGAATCAGAAGAAGTAGAAGAAGGAGAAGGAGAAGGTGAAGTCTGGAGGGTGAATCAGAAGAAGTGGAAGAAGGAGAAGGAGAAGTTGAAGTCTGGAGGGTGAATCAGAAGAAGCAGAAGAAGGAGAAGGAGAAGGTGAAGTCTGGAGGGTGAATCAGAAGAAGCAGAAGAAGGAGAAGGAGAAGATGAAGTCTGGAGGGTGAATCAGAAGAAGTAGAAGAAGGAGAAGGAGAAGGTGATATCTGGAGGGTGAATCAGAAGAAGTAGAAGAAGGAGAAGGAGAAGGTGAAGTCTGGAGGGTGAATCAGAAGAAACAGAAGAAGGAGAAGGAGAAGGTGAAGTCTGGAGGGTGAATCAGAAGAAGTAGAAGAAGGAGAAGGAGAAGGTGTAGTCTGGAGGGTGAATCAGAAGAAGTAGACGAAGGAGAAGGAGAAGGTGAAGTCTGGAGGGTGAATCAGAAGAAGCAGAAGAAGGAGAAGGAGAAGGTGAAGTCTGGAGGGTGAATCAGAAGAAGTAGAAGAAGGAGAAGGAGAAGGTGAAGTCTGGAGGGTGAATCAGAAGAAGCAGAAGAAGGAGAAGGAGAAGGTGAAGTCTGGAGGTTGAATCAGAAGAAGCAGAAGAAGGAGAAGGAGAAGGTGAAGTCTGGAGGGTGAATCAGAAGAAGCAGAATAAGGAGAAGGAGAAGGTGAAGTCTGGAGGGTGAATCAGAAGAAGCAGAAGAAGGAGAAGGAGAAGGTGAAGTCTGGAGGGTGAATCAGAAGAAGTAGAAGAAGGAGAAGGAGAAGGTGAAGTCTGGAGGGTGAATCAGAAGAAGTATAAGAAGGAGAAGGAGAAGGTGAAGTCTGGAGGGTGAATCAGAAGAAGTAGAAGAAGGAGAAGGAGAAGGTGAAGTCTGGAGGGTGAAGCAGAAGAAGTAGATGAAGGAGAAGGAGAAGGTGAAGTCAGGAGGGTGAATCAGAAGAAGTAGAAGAAGGAGAAGGAGAAGGTGAGTTCTGGAGGGTGAATCAGAAGAAGCAGAAGAAGGAGAAGGAGAAGGTGAAGTCTGGAGGGTGAATCAGAAGAATCAGAAGAAGGAGAAGGAGAAGGTGAAGTCTGGAGGGTGAATCAGAAGAAGCAGAAGAAAGAGAAGGAGAAGGTGAAGTCTGGAGGGTGAAGCAGAAGAAACAGAAGAAGGAGAAGGAGAAGGTGTAGACTGGAGGGTGAATCAGAAGAAGTAGAAGAAGGAGAAGGAGAAGGTGAAGTCTGGAGGGTGAATCAGAAGAAGTAGAAGAAGGAGAAGGAGAAGGTGAAGTCTGGAGGGTGAATCAGAAGAAGCAGAAGAAGGAGAAGGAGAAGGTGAAGTCTGGAGGCTGAATCAGAAGAAGTAGAAGAAGGAGAAGGAGAAGCTGAAGTCTGGAGGGTGAATCAGAAGAAGCAGAAGAAGGAGAAGGAGAAGATGAAGTCTGGAGGGTGAATCAGAGGAAGTAGAAGAAGGAGAAGGAGAAGGTGAGGTCTGGAGGGTGAATCAGAAGAAGCAGAAGAAGGAGAAGGAGAAGGTGAAGTCTGGTGGGTGAATCAGAAGAAGCAGAAGAAGGAGAAGGAGAAGGTGAAGTCTGGAGGGTGAATCAGAAGAAGCAGAAGAAGGAGAAGGAGAAGGTGAAGTCAGGAGGGTGAATCAGAAGAAGCAGAAGAAGGAGAAGGAGAAGGTGAATTTAGGAGGGTGAATCAGAAGAAGCAGAAGAAGGAGAAGGAGCAGGTGAAGTCAGGGGGGTGTAGCAGAAGAAGTAGAAGAAGGAGAAGGAGAAGGTGAAGTCAGGACGGTGAAGCAGAAGAAGCAGAAGAAGGAGAAGGAGAAGGTGAAGCCTGGAGGGCGCAGCAGAAGAAGCAGAAGAAGGAGAAGGAGAAGGTGAAGTCTGGAGTGTGAAGCAGAAGAAGCAGAAGAAGGAGATGGAGAAGGTGAAGTCTGGAGGGCGCAGCAGAAGAAGGAGAATGAGAAGGTGAAGTCTGGAGGGTGAATCAGAAGAAGCAGAAGAAGGAGAAGGAGAAGGTGAAGTCTGGAGGGTGAATCAGAAGAAGTAGAAGAAGGAGAAGGAGAAGGTGAAGTCTGGAGGGTGAAGCAGAAGAAGTAGAAGAAGGAGAAGGAGAAGGTGAAGTCAGGAGGGTGAATCAGAAGAAGTAGAAGAAGGAGAAGGAGAAGGTGAAGTCAGGAGGGTGAATCAGAAGAAGCAGAAGAAGGAGAAGGAGAAGGTGAAGTCTGGAGGGTGAATCAGAAGAATCAGAAGAAGGAGAAGGAGAAGGTGTAGTCTGGAGGGTGAATCAGAAGAAGTAGACGAAGGAGAAGGAGAAGGTGAAGTCTGGATGGTGAATCAGAAGAAGCAGAAGAAGGAGAAGGAGAAGGTGAAGTCTGGAGGGTGAATCAGAAGAAGTAGAAGAAGGAGAAGGAGAAGGTGAAGTCTGGAGGGTGAATCAGAAGAAGCAGAAGAAGGAGAAGGAGAAGGTGAAGTCTGGAGGGTGAATCAGAAGAAGCAGAAGAAGGAGAAGGAGAAGGTGAAGTCTGGAGGGTGAATCAGAAGAAGCAGAATAAGGAGAAGGAGAAGGTGAAGTCTGGAGGGTGAATCAGAAGAAGCAGAAGAAGGAGAAGGAGAAGGTGAAGTCTGGAGGGTGAATCAGAAGAAGTAGAAGAAGGAGAAGGAGAAGGTGAAGTCTGGAGGGTGAATCAGAAGAAGTATAAGAAGGAGAAGGTGAAGTCTGGAGGGTGAATCAGAAGAAGTAGAAGAAGGAGAAGGAGAAGGTGAAGTCTGGAGGGTGAAGCAGAAGAAGTAGATGAAGGAGAAGGAGAAGGTGAATTCAGGAGGGTGAATCAGAAGAAGTAGAAGAAGGAGAAGGAGAAGGTGAAGTCTGGAGGGTGAATCAGAAGAAGCAGAAGAAAGAGAAGGAGAAGGTGAAGTCTGGAGGGTGAAGCAGAAGAAACAGAAGAAGGAGAAGGAGAAGGTGTAGACTGGAGGGTGAATCAGAAGAAGTAGAAGAAGGAGAAGGAGAAGGTGAAGTCTGGAGGGTGAATCAGAAGAAGTAGAAGAAGGAGAAGGAGAAGGTGAAGTCTGGAGGGTGAATCAGAAGAAGCAGAAGAAGGAGAAGGAGAAGGTGAAGTCTGGAGGCTGAATCAGAAGAAGTAGAAGAAGGAGAAGGGGAAGGTGAAGTCAGGAGGGTGAATCAGAAGAAGTAGAAGAAGGAGAAGGAGAAGGTGAAGTCAGGAGGGTGAATCAGAAGAAGCAGAAGAAGGAGAAGGAGAAGGTGAAGTCTGGAGGGTGAATCAGAAGAATCAGAAGAAGGAGAAGGAGAAGGTGAAGTCTGGAGGGTGAATCAGAAGAAGCAGAAGAAAGAGAAGGAGAAGGTGAAGTCTGGAGGGTGAAGCAGAAGAAACAAAAAAAGGAGAAGGAGAAGGTGAAGACTGGAGGGTGAATCAGAAGACGTAGAAGAAGGAGAATGAGAAGGTGAAGTCTGGAGGGTGAATCAGAAGAAGTGGAAGAAGGAGAAGGAGAAGTTGAAGTCTGGAGGGTGAATCAGAAGAAGCAGAAGAAGGAGAAGGAGAAGGTGAAGTCTGGAGTGTGAATCAGAAGAAGCAGAAGAAGGAGAAGGAGAAGATGAAGTCTGGAGTGTGAATCAGAAGAAGCAGAAGAAGGAGAAGGAGAAGATGAAGTCTGGAGGGTGAATCAGAAGAAGTAGAAGAAGGAGAAGGAGAAGGTGAAGTCTGGAGGGTGAATCAGAAGAAGTGGAAGAAGGAGAAGGAGAAGTTGAAGTCTGGAGGGTGAATCAGAAGAAGCAGAAAAGGAGAAGGAGAAGGTGAAGTCTGGAGTGTGAATCAGAAGAAGCAGAAGAAGGAGAAGGAGAAGATGAAGTCTGGAGGGTGAATCAGAAGAAGTAGAAGAAGGAGAAGGAGAAGGTGAAGTCTGGAGGGTGAATCAGAAGAAGTGGAAGAAGGAGAAGGAGAAGGTGAAGTCTGGAGGGTGAAGCAGAAGAAATAGAAGAAGGAGAAGGAGAAGGTGAAGTCAGGAGGGTGAATCAGAAGAAGTAGAAGAAGGAGAAGTAGAAGGTGAAGTCAGGAGGGTGAATCAGAAGAAGCAGAAGAAGGAGAAGGAGAAGGTGAAGTCTGGAAGGTGAATCAGAAGAATCAGAAGAAGGAGAAGGAGAAGGTGAAGTCTGGAGGGTGAATCAGAAGAAGCAGAAGAAAGAGAAGGAGAAGGTGAAGTCTGGAGGGTGAAGCAGAAGAAACAAAAAAAGGAGAAGGAGAAGGTGAAGACTGGAGGGTGAATCAGAAGAAGTAGAAGAAGGAGAAGGAGAAGGTGAAGTCTGGAGGGTGAATCAGAAGAAGTGGAAGAAGGAGAAGGAGAAGTTGAAGTCTGGAGGGTGAATCAGAAGAAGCAGAAGAAGGAGAAGGAGAAGGTGAAGTCTGGAGGGTGAATCAGAAGAAGCAGAAGAAGGAGAAGGAGAAGATGAAGTCTGGAGGGTGAATCAGAAGAAGTAGAAGAAGGAGAAGGAGAAGGTGAAGTCTGGAGGGTGAATCAGAAGAAGTAGAAGAAGGAGAAGGAGAAGATGAAGTCTGGAGGGTGAATCAGAAGAAACAGAAGAAGGAGAAGGAGAAGGTGAAGTCTGGAGGGTGAATCAGAAGAAGTAGAAGAAGGAGAAGGAGAAGGTGTAGTCTGGAGGGTGAATCAGAAGAAGTAGACGAAGGAGAAGGAGAAGGTGAAGTCTGGAGGGTGAATCAGAAGAAGCAGAAGAAGGAGAAGGAGAAGGTGAAGTCTGGAGGGTGAATCAGAAGAAGTAGAAGAAGGAGAAGGAGAAGGTGAAGTCTGGAGGGTGAATCAGAAGAAGCAGAAGAAGGAGAAGGAGAAGGTGAAGTCTGGAGGGTGAATCAGAAGAAGCAGAAGAAGGAGAAGGAGAAGGTGAAGTCTGGAGGGTGAATCAGAAGAAGCAGAATAAGGAGAAGGAGAAGGTGAAGTCTGGAGGGTGAATCAGAAGAAGCAGAAGAAGGAGAAGGAGAAGGTGAAGTCTGGAGGGTGAATCAGAAGAAGTAGAAGAAGGAGAAGGAGAAGGTGAAGTCTGGAGGGTGAAGCAGAAGAAGTAGAAGAAGGAGAAGGAGAAGGTGAAGTCAGGAGGGTGAATCAGAAGAAGTAGAAGAAGGAGAAGGAGAAGGTGAAGTCAGGAGGGTGAATCAGAAGAAGCAGAAGATGGAGAAGGAGAAGGTGAAGTCTGGAGGTTGAATCAGAAGAATCAGAAGAAGGAGAAGGAGAAGGTGAAGTCTGGAGGGTGAATCAGAAGAAGCAGAAGAAAGAGAAGGAGAAGGTGAAGTCTGGAGGGTGAAGCAGAAGAAGCAGAAAAAGGAGAAGGAGAAGGTGAAGACTGGAGGGTGAATCAGAAGAAGTAGAAGAAGGAGAAGGAGAAGGTGAAGTCTGGAGGGTGAATCAGAAGAAGTGGAAGAAGGAGAAGGAGAAGTTGAAGTCTGGAGGGTGAATCAGAAGAAGCAGAAGAAGGAGAAGGAGAAGGTGAAGTCTGGAGGGTGAATCAGAAGAAGCAGAAGAAGGAGAAGGAGAAGATGAAGTCTGGAGGGTGAATCAGAAGAAGTAGAAGAAGGAGAAGGAGAAGGTGATATCTGGAGGGTGAATCAGAAGAAGTAGAAGGAGGAGAAGGAGAAGGTGAAGTCTGGAGGGTGAATCAGAAGAAACAGAAGAAGGAGAAGGAGAAGGTGAAGTCTGGAGGGTGAATCAGAAGAAGTAGAAGAAGGAGAAGGAGAAGGTGTAGTCTGGAGGGTGAATCAGAAGAAGTAGACGAAGGAGAAGGAGAAGGTGAAGTCTGGAGGGTGAATCAGAAGAAGCAGAAGAAGGAGAAGGAGAAGGTGAAGTCTGGAGGGTGAATCAGAAGAAGTAGAAGAAGGAGAAGGAGAAGGTGAAGTCTGGAGGGTGAATCAGAAGAAGCAGAAAAAGGAGAAGGAGAAGGTGAAGTCTGGAGGTTGAATCAGAAGAAGCAGAAGAAGGAGAAGGAGAAGGTGAAGTCTGGAGGGTGAATCAGAAGAAGCAGAATAAGGAGAAGGAGAAGGTGAAGTCTGGAGGGTGAATCAGAAGAAGCAGAAGAAGGAGAAGGAGAAGGTGAAGTCTGGAGGGTGAATCAGAAGAAGTAGAAGAAGGAGAAGGAGAAGGTGAAGTCTGGAGGGTGAATCAGAAGAAGTATAAGAAGGAGAAGGAGAAGGTGAAGTCTGGAGGGTGAATCAGAAGAAGTAGAAGAAGGAGAAGGAGAAGGTGAAGTCTGGAGGGTGAAGCAGAAGAAGTAGATGAAGGAGAAGGAGAAGGTGAAGTCAGGAGGGTGAATCAGAAGAAGTAGAAGAAGGAGAAGGAGAAGGTGTGTTCTGGAGGGTGAATCAGAAGAAGCAGAAGAAGGAGAAGGAGAAGGTGAAGTCTGGAGGGTGAATCAGAAGAATCAGAAGAAGGAGAAGGAGAAGGTGAAGTCTGGAGGGTGAATCAGAAGAAGCAGAAGAAAGAGAAGGAGAAGGTGAAGTCTGGAGGGTGAAGCAGAAGAAACAGAAGAAGGAGAAGGAGAAGGTGTAGACTGGAGGGTGAATCAGAAGAAGTAGAAGAAGGAGAAGGAGAAGGTGAAGTCTGGAGGGTGAATAAGAAGAAGTAGAAGAAGGAGAAGGAGAAGGTGAAGTCTGGAGGGTGAATCAGAAGAAGCAGAAGAAGGAGAAGGAGAAGGTGAAGTCTGGAGGCTGAATCAGAAGAAGTAGAAGAAGGAGAAGGAGAAGCTGAAGTCTGGAGGGTGAATCAGAAGAAGCAGAAGAAGGAGAAGGAGAAGATGAAGTCTGGAGGGTGAATCAGAGGAAGTAGAAGAAGGAGAAGGAGAAGGTGAGGTCTGGAGGGTGAATCAGAAGAAGCAGAAGAAGGAGAAGGAGAAGGTGAAGTCTGGTGGGTGAATCAGAAGAAGCAGAAGAAGGAGAAGGAGAAGGTGAAGTCTGGAGGGTGAATCAGAAGAAGCAGAAGAAGGAGAAGGAGAAGGTGAAGTCAGGAGGGTGAATCAGAAGAAGCAGAAGAAGGAGAAGGAGAAGGTGAATTTAGGAGGGTGAATCAGAAGAAGCAGAAGAAGGAGAAGGAGCAGGTGAAGTCAGGGGGGTGTAGCAGAAGAAGTAGAAGAAGGAGAAGGAGAAGGTGAAGTCAGGACGGTGAAGCAGAAGAAGCAGAAGAAGGAGAAGGAGAAGGTGAAGCCTGGAGGGCGCAGCAGAAGAAGCAGAAGAAGGAGAAGGAGAAGGTGAAGTCTGGAGTGTGAAGCAGAAGAAGCAGAAGAAGGAGAAGGAGAAGGTGAAGTCTGGAGGGCGCAGCAGAAGAAGGAGAATGAGAAGGTGAAGTCTGGAGGGTGAATCAGAAGAAGCAGAAGAAGGAGAAGGAGAAGGTGAAGTCTGGAGGGTGAATCAGAAGAAGTAGAAGAAGGAGAAGGAGAAGGTGAAGTCTGGAGGGTGAAGCAGAAGAAGTAGAAGAAGGAGAAGGAGAAGGTGAAGTCAGGAGGGTGAATCAGAAGAAGTAGAAGAAGGAGAAGGAGAAGGTGAAGTCAGGAGGGTGAATCAGAAGAAGCAGAAGAAGGAGAAGGAGAAGGTGAAGTCTGGAGGGTGAATCAGAAGAATCAGAAGAAGGAGAAGGAGAAGGTGTAGTCTGGAGGGTGAATCAGAAGAAGTAGACGAAGGAGAAGGAGAAGGTGAAGTCTGGATGGTGAATCAGAAGAAGCAGAAGAAGGAGAAGGAGAAGGTGAAGTCTGGAGGGTGAATCAGAAGAAGTAGAAGAAGGAGAAGGAGAAGGTGAAGTCTGGAGGGTGAATCAGAAGAAGCAGAAGAAGGAGAAGGAGAAGGTGAAGTCTGGAGGGTGAATCAGAAGAAGCAGAAGAAGGAGAAGGAGAAGGTGAAGTCTGGAGTGTGAATCAGAAGAAGCAGAATAAGGAGAAGGAGAAGGTGAAGTCTGGAGGGTGAATCAGAAGAAGCAGAAGAAGGAGAAGGAGAAGGTGAAGTCTGGAGGGTGAATCAGAAGAAGTAGAAGAAGGAGAAGGAGAAGGTGAAGTCTGGAGGGTGAATCAGAAGAAGTATAAGAAGGAGAAGGTGAAGTCTGGAGGGTGAATCAGAAGAAGTAGAAGAAGGAGAAGGAGAAGGTGAAGTCTGGAGGGTGAAGCAGAAGAAGTAGATGAAGGAGAAGGAGAAGGTGAATTCAGGAGGGTGAATCAGAAGAAGTAGAAGAAGGAGAAGGAGAAGGTGAGTTCTGGAGGGTGAATCAGAAGAAGCAGAAGAAGGAGAAGGAGAAGGTGAAGTCTGGAGGGTGAATCAGAAGAAGCAGAAGAAAGAGAAGGAGAAGGTGAAGTCTGGAGGGTGAAGCAGAAGAAGCAGAAAAAGGAGAAGGAGAAGGTGAAGACTGGAGGGTGAATCAGAAGAAGTAGAAGAAGGAGAAGGAGAAGGTGAAGTCTGGAGGGTGAATCAGAAGAAGTGGAAGAAGGAGAAGGAGAAGTTGAAGTCTGGAGGGTGAATCAGAAGAAGCAGAAGAAGGAGAAGGAGAAGGTGAAGTCTGGAGGGTGAATCAGAAGAAGCAGAAGAAGGAGAAGGAGAAGATGAAGTCTGGAGGGTGAATCAGAAGAAGTAGAAGAAGGAGAAGGAGAAGGTGATATCTGGAGGGTGAATCAGAAGAAGTAGAAGAAGGAGAAGGAGAAGGTGAAGTCTGGAGGGTGAATCAGAAGAAACAGAAGAAGGAGAAGGAGAAGGTGAAGTCTGGAGGGTGAATCAGAAGAAGTAGAAGAAGGAGAAGGAGAAGGTGTAGTCTGGAGGGTGAATCAGAAGAAGTAGACGAAGGAGAAGGAGAAGGTGAAGTCTGGAGGGTGAATCAGAAGAAGCAGAAGAAGGAGAAGGAGAAGGTGAAGTCTGGAGGGTGAATCAGAAGAAGTAGAAGAAGGAGAAGGAGAAGGTGAAGTCTGGAGGGTGAATCAGAAGAAGCAGAAGAAGGAGAAGGAGAAGGTGAAGTCTGGAGGTTGAATCAGAAGAAGCAGAAGAAGGAGAAGGAGAAGGTGAAGTCTGGAGGGTGAATCAGAAGAAGCAGAATAAGGAGAAGGAGAAGGTGAAGTCTGGAGGGTGAATCAGAAGAAGCAGAAGAAGGAGAAGGAGAAGGTGAAGTCTGGAGGGTGAATCAGAAGAAGTAGAAGAAGGAGAAGGAGAAGGTGAAGTCTGGAGGGTGAATCAGAAGAAGTATAAGAAGGAGAAGGAGAAGGTGAAGTCTGGAGGGTGAATCAGAAGAAGTAGAAGAAGGAGAAGGAGAAGGTGAAGTCTGGAGGGTGAAGCAGAAGAAGTAGATGAAGGAGAAGGAGAAGGTGAAGTCAGGAGGGTGAATCAGAAGAAGTAGAAGAAGGAGAAGGAGAAGGTGAGTTCTGGAGGGTGAATCAGAAGAAGCAGAAGAAGGAGAAGGAGAAGGTGAAGTCTGGAGGGTGAATCAGAAGAATCAGAAGAAGGAGAAGGAGAAGGTGAAGTCTGGAGGGTGAATCAGAAGAAGCAGAAGAAAGAGAAGGAGAAGGTGAAGTCTGGAGGGTGAAGCAGAAGAAACAGAAGAAGGAGAAGGAGAAGGTGTAGACTGGAGGGTGAATCAGAAGAAGTAGAAGAAGGAGAAGGAGAAGGTGAAGTCTGGAGGGTGAATAAGAAGAAGTAGAAGAAGGAGAAGGAGAAGGTGAAGTCTGGAGGGTGAATCAGAAGAAGCAGAAGAAGGAGAAGGAGAAGGTGAAGTCTGGAGGCTGAATCAGAAGAAGTAGAAGAAGGAGAAGGAGAAGCTGAAGTCTGGAGGGTGAATCAGAAGAAGCAGAAGAAGGAGAAGGAGAAGATGAAGTCTGGAGGGTGAATCAGAGGAAGTAGAAGAAGGAGAAGGAGAAGGTGAGGTCTGGAGGGTGAATCAGAAGAAGCAGAAGAAGGAGAAGGAGAAGGTGAAGTCTGGTGGGTGAATCAGAAGAAGCAGAAGAAGGAGAAGGAGAAGGTGAAGTCTGGAGGGTGAATCAGAAGAAGCAGAAGAAGGAGAAGGAGAAGGTGAAGTCAGGAGGGTGAATCAGAAGAAGCAGAAGAAGGAGAAGGAGAAGGTGAATTTAGGAGGGTGAATCAGAAGAAGCAGAAGAAGGAGAAGGAGCAGGTGAAGTCAGGGGGGTGTAGCAGAAGAAGTAGAAGAAGGAGAAGGAGAAGGTGAAGTCAGGACGGTGAAGCAGAAGAAGCAGAAGAAGGAGAAGGAGAAGGTGAAGCCTGGAGGGCGCAGCAGAAGAAGCAGAAGAAGGAGAAGGAGAAGGTGAAGTCTGGAGTGTGAAGCAGAAGAAGCAGAAGAAGGAGAAGGAGAAGGTGAAGTCTGGAGGGCGCAGCAGAAGAAGGAGAATGAGAAGGTGAAGTCTGGAGGGTGAATCAGAAGAAGCAGAAGAAGGAGAAGGAGAAGGTGAAGTCTGGAGGGTGAATCAGAAGAAGTAGAAGAAGGAGAAGGAGAAGGTGAAGTCTGGAGGGTGAAGCAGAAGAAGTAGAAGAAGGAGAAGGAGAAGGTGAAGTCAGGAGGGTGAATCAGAAGAAGTAGAAGAAGGAGAAGGTGAAGGTGAAGTCAGGAGGGTGAATCAGAAGAAGCAGAAGAAGGAGAAGGAGAAGGTGAAGTCTGGAGGGTGAATCAGAAGAATCAGAAGAAGGAGAAGGAGAAGGTGTAGTCTGGAGGGTGAATCAGAAGAAGTAGACGAAGGAGAAGGAGAAGGTGAAGTCTGGATGGTGAATCAGAAGAAGCAGAAGAAGGAGAAGGAGAAGGTGAAGTCTGGAGGGTGAATCAGAAGAAGTAGAAGAAGGAGAAGGAGAAGGTGAAGTCTGGAGGGTGAATCAGAAGAAGCAGAAGAAGGAGAAGGAGAAGGTGAAGTCTGGAGGGTGAATCAGAAGAAGCAGAAGAAGGAGAAGGAGAAGGTGAAGTCTGGAGGGTGAATCAGAAGAAGCAGAATAAGGAGAAGGAGAAGGTGAAGTCTGGAGGGTGAATCAGAAGAAGCAGAAGAAGGAGAAGGAGAAGGTGAAGTCTGGAGGGTGAATCAGAAGAAGTAGAAGAAGGAGAAGGAGAAGGTGAAGTCTGGAGGGTGAATCAGAAGAAGTATAAGAAGGAGAAGGTGAAGTCTGGAGGGTGAATCAGAAGAAGTAGAAGAAGGAGAAGGAGAAGGTGAAGTCTGGAGGGTGAAGCAGAAGAAGTAGATGAAGGAGAAGGAGAAGGTGAATTCAGGAGGGTGAATCAGAAGAAGTAGAAGAAGGAGAAGGAGAAGGTGAGTTCTGGAGGGTGAATCAGAAGAAGCAGAAGAAGGAGAAGGAGAAGGTGAAGTCTGGAGGGTGAATCAGAAGAATCAGAAGAAGGAGAAGGAGAAGGTGAAGTCTGGAGGGTGAATCAGAAGAAGCAGAAGAAAGAGAAGGAGAAGGTGAAGTCTGGAGGGTGAAGCAGAAGAAACAGAAGAAGGAGAAGGAGAAGGTGAAGACTGGAGGGTGAATCAGAAGAAGTAGAAGAAGGAGAAGGAGAAGGTGAAGTCTGGAGGGTGAATCAGAAGAAGTAGAAGAAGGAGAAGGAGAAGGTGAAGTCTGGAGGGTGAATCAGAAGAAGCAGAAGAAGGAGAAGGAGAAGGTGAAGTCTGGAGGGTGAATCAGAAGAAGGAGAAGAAGGAGAAGGAGAAGATGAAGTCTGGAGGGTGAATCAGAAGAAGTAGAAGAAGGAGAAGGAGAAGGTGAAGTCTGGAGGCTGAATCAGAAGAAGTAGAAGAAGGAGAAGGAGAAGGTGACGTCTGGAGGGTGAATCAGAAGAAGCAGAAGAAGGAGAAGGAGAAGATGAAGTCTGGAGGGTGAATCAGAAGAAGTAGAAGAAGGAGAAGGAGAAGGTGAGGTCTGGAGGGTGAATCAGAAGAAGCCGAAGAAGGAGAAGGAGAAGGTGAAGTCTGGAGGGTGAATCAGAAGAAGCAGAAGAAGGAGAAGGAGAAGGTGAAGTCTGGAGGGTGAATCAGAAGAAGCAGAAGAAGGAGAAGGAGAAGGTGAAGTCAGGAGGGTGAATCAGAAGAAGCAGAAGAAGGAGAAGGAGAAGGTGAATTTAGGAGGGTGAATCAGAAGAAGCAGAAGAAGGAGAAGGAGCAGGTGAAGTCAGGGGGATGTAGCAGAAGAAGTAGAAGAAGGAGAAGGAGAAGGTGAAGTCAGGACGGTGAAGCAGAAGAAGCAGAAGAAGGAGAAGGAGAAGGTGAAGCCTGGAGGGCGCAGCAGAAGAAGCAGAAGAAGGAGAAGGAGAAGGTGAAGTCTGGAGTGTGAAGGAGAAGAAGCAGAAGAAGGAGAAGGAGAAGGTGAAGTCTGGAGGGCGCAGCAGAAGAAGCAGAAGAAGGAGAATGAGAAGGTGAAGTCTGGAGGGTGAATCAGAAGAAGCAGAAGAAGGAGAAGGAGAAGGTGAAGTCTGGAGGGTGAATCAGAAGAAGTAGAAGAAGGAGAAGGAGAAGGTGAAGTCTGGAGGGTGAAGCAGAAGAAGTAGAAGAAGGAGAAGGAGAAGGTGAAGTCAGGAGGGTGAATCAGAAGAAGCAGAAGAAGGAGAAGGAGAAGGTGAAGTCTGGAGGGTGAATCAGAAGAATCAGAAGAAGGAGAAGGAGAAGGTGAAGTCTGGAGGGTGAATCAGAAGAAGCAGAAGAAAGAGAAGGAGAAGGTGAAGTCTGGAGGGTGAAGCAGAAGAAACAAAAAAAGGAGAAGGAGAAGGTGAAGACTGGAGGGTGAATCAGAAGACGTAGAAGAAGGAGAATGAGAAGGTGAAGTCTGGAGGGTGAATCAGAAGAAGTGGAAGAAGGAGAAGGAGAAGTTGAAGTCTGGAGGGTGAATCAGAAGAAGCAGAAGAAGGAGAAGGAGAAGGTGAAGTCTGGAGTGTGAATCAGAAGAAGCAGAAGAAGGAGAAGGAGAAGATGAAGTCTGGAGTGTGAATCAGAAGAAGCAGAAGAAGGAGAAGGAGAAGATGAAGTCTGGAGGGTGAATCAGAAGAAGTAGAAGAAGGAGAAGGAGAAGGTGAAGTCTGGAGGCTGAATCAGAAGAAGTAGAAGAAGGAGAAGGGGAAGGTGAAGTCAGGAGGGTGAATCAGAAGAAGTAGAAGAAGGAGAAGGAGAAGGTGAAGTCAGGAGGGTGAATCAGAAGAAGCAGAAGAAGGAGAAGGAGAAGGTGAAGTCTGGAGGGTGAATCAGAAGAATCAGAAGAAGGAGAAGGAGAAGGTGAAGTCTGGAGGGTGAATCAGAAGAAGCAGAAGAAAGAGAAGGAGAAGGTGAAGTCTGGAGGGTGAAGCAGAAGAAACAAAAAAAGGAGAAGGAGAAGGTGAAGACTGGAGGGTGAATCAGAAGACGTAGAAGAAGGAGAATGAGAAGGTGAAGTCTGGAGGGTGAATCAGAAGAAGTGGAAGAAGGAGAAGGAGAAGTTGAAGTCTGGAGGGTGAATCAGAAGAAGCAGAAGAAGGAGAAGGAGAAGGTGAAGTCTGGAGTGTGAATCAGAAGAAGCAGAAGAAGGAGAAGGAGAAGATGAAGTCTGGAGTGTGAATCAGAAGAAGCAGAAGAAGGAGAAGGAGAAGGTGAAGTCTGGAGGGTGAATCAGAAGAAGTGGAAGAAGGAGAAGGAGAAGTTGAAGTCTGGAGGGTGAATCAGAAGAAGCAGAAAAGGAGAAGGAGAAGGTGAAGTCTGGAGTGTGAATCAGAAGAAGCAGAAGAAGGAGAAGGAGAAGATGAAGTCTGGAGGGTGAATCAGAAGAAGTAGAAGAAGGAGAAGGAGAAGGTGAAGTCTGGAGGGTGAATCAGAAGAAGTGGAAGAAGGAGAAGGAGAAGGTGAAGTCTGGAGGGTGAAGCAGAAGAAATAGAAGAAGGAGAAGGAGAAGGTGAAGTCAGGAGGGTGAATCAGAAGAAGTAGAAGAAGGAGAAGTAGAAGGTGAAGTCAGGAGGGTGAATCAGAAGAAGCAGAAGAAGGAGAAGGAGAAGGTGAAGTCTGGAAGGTGAATCAGAAGAATCAGAAGAAGGAGAAGGAGAAGGTGAAGTCTGGAGGGTGAATCAGAAGAAGCAGAAGAAAGAGAAGGAGAAGGTGAAGTCTGGAGGGTGAAGCAGAAGAAACAAAAAAAGGAGAAGGAGAAGGTGAAGACTGGAGGGTGAATCAGAAGAAGTAGAAGAAGGAGAAGGAGAAGGTGAAGTCTGGAGGGTGAATCAGAAGAAGTGGAAGAAGGAGAAGGAGAAGTTGAAGTCTGGAGGGTGAATCAGAAGAAGCAGAAGAAGGAGAAGGAGAAGGTGAAGTCTGGAGGGTGAATCAGAAGAAGCAGAAGAAGGAGAAGGAGAAGATGAAGTCTGGAGGGTGAATCAGAAGAAGTAGAAGAAGGAGAAGGAGAAGGTGAAGTCTGGAGGGTGAATCAGAAGAAGTAGAAGAAGGAGAAGGAGAAGATGAAGTCTGGAGGGTGAATCAGAAGAAACAGAAGAAGGAGAAGGAGAAGGTGAAGTCTGGAGGGTGAATCAGAAGAAGTAGAAGAAGGAGAAGGAGAAGGTGTAGTCTGGAGGGTGAATCAGAAGAAGTAGACGAAGGAGAAGGAGAAGGTGAAGTCTGGAGGGTGAATCAGAAGAAGCAGAAGAAGGAGAAGGAGAAGGTGAAGTCTGGAGGGTGAATCAGAAGAAGTAGAAGAAGGAGAAGGAGAAGGTGAAGTCTGGAGGGTGAATCAGAAGAAGCAGAAGAAGGAGAAGGAGAAGGTGAAGTCTGGAGGGTGAATCAGAAGAAGCAGAAGAAGGAGAAGGTGAAGTCTGGAGGGTGAATCAGAAGAAGCAGAATAAGGAGAAGGAGAAGGTGAAGTCTGGAGGGTGAATCAGAAGAAGCAGAAGAAGGAGAAGGAGAAGGTGAAGTCTGGAGGGTGAATCAGAAGAAGTAGAAGAAGGAGAAGGAGAAGGTGAAGTCTGGAGGGTGAAGCAGAAGAAGTAGAAGAAGGAGAAGGAGAAGGTGAAGTCAGGAGGGTGAATCAGAAGAAGTAGAAGAAGGAGAAGGAGAAGGTGAAGTCAGGAGGGTGAATCAGAAGAAGCAGAAGATGGAGAAGGAGAAGGTGAAGTCTGGAGGTTGAATCAGAAGAATCAGAAGAAGGAGAAGGAGAAGGTGAAGTCTGGAGGGTGAATCAGAAGAAGCAGAAGAAAGAGAAGGAGAAGGTGAAGTCTGGAGGGTGAAGCAGAAGAAGCAGAAAAAGGAGAAGGAGAAGGTGAAGACTGGAGGGTGAATCAGAAGAAGTAGAAGAAGGAGAAGGAGAAGGTGAAGTCTGGAGGGTGAATCAGAAGAAGTGGAAGAAGGAGAAGGAGAAGTTGAAGTCTGGAGGATGAATCAGAAGAAGCAGAAGAAGGAGAAGGAGAAGGTGAAGTCTGGAGGGTGAATCAGAAGAAGCAGAAGAAGGAGAAGGAGAAGATGAAGTCTGGAGGGTGAATCAGAAGAAGTAGAAGAAGGAGAAGGAGAAGGTGATATCTGGAGGGTGAATCAGAAGAAGTAGAAGAAGGAGAAGGAGAAGGTGAAGTCTGGAGGGTGAATCAGAAGAAACAGAAGAAGGAGAAGGAGAAGGTGAAGTCTGGAGGGTGAATCAGAAGAAGTAGAAGAAGGAGAAGGAGAAGGTGTAGTCTGGAGGGTGAATCAGAAGAAGTAGACGAAGGAGAAGGAGAAGGTGAAGTCTGGAGGGTGAATCAGAAGAAGCAGAAGAAGGAGAAGGAGAAGGTGAAGTCTGGAGGGTGAATCAGAAGAAGTAGAAGAAGGAGAAGGAGAAGGTGAAGTCTGGAGGGTGAATCAGAAGAAGCAGAAGAAGGAGAAGGAGAAGGTGAAGTCTGGAGGTTGAATCAGAAGAAGCAGAAGAAGGAGAAGGAGAAGGTGAAGTCTGGAGGGTGAATCAGAAGAAGCAGAATAAGGAGAAGGAGAAGGTGAAGTCTGGAGGGTGAATCAGAAGAAGCAGAAGAAGGAGAAGGAGAAGGTGAAGTCTGGAGGGTGAATCAGAAGAAGTAGAAGAAGGAGAAGGAGAAGGTGAAGTCTGGAGGGTGAATCAGAAGAAGTATAAGAAGGAGAAGGAGAAGGTGAAGTCTGGAGGGTGAATCAGAAGAAGTAGAAGAAGGAGAAGGAGAAGGTGAAGTCTGGAGGGTGAAGCAGAAGAAGTAGATGAAGGAGAAGGAGAAGGTGAAGTCAGGAGGGTGAATCAGAAGAAGTAGAAGAAGGAGAAGGAGAAGGTGAGTTCTGGAGGGTGAATCAGAAGAAGCAGAAGAAGGAGAAGGAGAAGGTGAAGTCTGGAGGGTGAATCAGAAGAATCAGAAGAAGGAGAAGGAGAAGGTGAAGTCTGGAGGGTGAATCAGAAGAAGCAGAAGAAAGAGAAGGAGAAGGTGAAGTCTGGAGGGTGAAGCAGAAGAAACAGAAGAAGGAGAAGGAGAAGGTGTAGACTGGAGGGTGAATCAGAAGAAGTAGAAGAAGGAGAAGGAGAAGGTGAAGTCTGGAGGGTGAATAAGAAGAAGTAGAAGAAGGAGAAGGAGAAGGTGAAGTCTGGAGGGTGAATCAGAAGAAGCAGAAGAAGGAGAAGGAGAAGGTGAAGTCTGGAGGCTGAATCAGAAGAAGTAGAAGAAGGAGAAGGAGAAGCTGAAGTCTGGAGGGTGAATCAGAAGAAGCAGAAGAAGGAGAAGGAGAAGATGAAGTCTGGAGGGTGAATCAGAGGAAGTAGAAGAAGGAGAAGGAGAAGGTGAGGTCTGGAGGGTGAATCAGAAGAAGCAGAAGAAGGAGAAGGAGAAGGTGAAGTCTGGTGGGTGAATCAGAAGAAGCAGAAGAAGGAGAAGGAGAAGGTGAAGTCTGGAGGGTGAATCAGAAGAAGCAGAAGAAGGAGAAGGAGAAGGTGAAGTCAGGAGGGTGAATCAGAAGAAGCAGAAGAAGGAGAAGGAGAAGGTGAATTTAGGAGGGTGAATCAGAAGAAGCAGAAGAAGGAGAAGGAGCAGGTGAAGTCAGGGGGGTGTAGCAGAAGAAGTAGAAGAAGGAGAAGGAGAAGGTGAAGTCAGGACGGTGAAGCAGAAGAAGCAGAAGAAGGAGAAGGAGAAGGTGAAGCCTGGAGGGCGCAGCAGAAGAAGCAGAAGAAGGAGAAGGAGAAGGTGAAGTCTGGAGTGTGAAGCAGAAGAAGCAGAAGAAGGAGAAGGAGAAGGTGAAGTCTGGAGGGCGCAGCAGAAGAAGGAGAATGAGAAGGTGAAGTCTGGAGGGTGAATCAGAAGAAGCAGAAGAAGGAGAAGGAGAAGGTGAAGTCTGGAGGGTGAATCAGAAGAAGTAGAAGAAGGAGAAGGAGAAGGTGAAGTCTGGAGGGTGAAGCAGAAGAAGTAGAAGAAGGAGAAGGAGAAGGTGAAGTCAGGAGGGTGAATCAGAAGAAGTAGAAGAAGGAGAAGGAGAAGGTGAAGTCAGGAGGGTGAATCAGAAGAAGCAGAAGAAGGAGAAGGAGAAGGTGAAGTCTGGAGGGTGAATCAGAAGAATCAGAAGAAGGAGAAGGAGAAGGTGTAGTCTGGAGGGTGAATCAGAAGAAGTAGACGAAGGAGAAGGAGAAGGTGAAGTCTGGATGGTGAATCAGAAGAAGCAGAAGAAGGAGAAGGAGAAGGTGAAGTCTGGAGGGTGAATCAGAAGAAGTAGAAGAAGGAGAAGGAGAAGGTGAAGTCTGGAGGGTGAATCAGAAGAAGCAGAAGAAGGAGAAGGAGAAGGTGAAGTCTGGAGGGTGAATCAGAAGAAGCAGAAGAAGGAGAAGGAGAAGGTGAAGTCTGGAGGGTGAATCAGAAGAAGCAGAATAAGGAGAAGGAGAAGGTGAAGTCTGGAGGGTGAATCAGAAGAAGCAGAAGAAGGAGAAGGAGAAGGTGAAGTCTGGAGGGTGAATCAGAAGAAGTAGAAGAAGGAGAAGGAGAAGGTGAAGTCTGGAGGGTGAATCAGAAGAAGTATAAGAAGGAGAAGGTGAAGTCTGGAGGGTGAATCAGAAGAAGTAGAAGAAGGAGAAGGAGAAGGTGAAGTCTGGAGGGTGAAGCAGAAGAAGTAGATGAAGGAGAAGGAGAAGGTGAATTCAGGAGGGTGAATCAGAAGAAGTAGAAGAAGGAGAAGGAGAAGGTGAGTTCTGGAGGGTGAATCAGAAGAAGCAGAAGAAGGAGAAGGAGAAGGTGAAGTCTGGAGGGTGAATCAGAAGAATCAGAAGAAGGAGAAGGAGAAGGTGAAGTCTGGAGGGTGAATCAGAAGAAGCAGAAGAAAGAGAAGGAGAAGGTGAAGTCTGGAGGGTGAAGCAGAAGAAACAGAAGAAGGAGAAGGAGAAGGTGAAGACTGGAGGGTGAATCAGAAGAAGTAGAAGAAGGAGAAGGAGAAGGTGAAGTCTGGAGGGTGAATCAGAAGAAGTAGAAGAAGGAGAAGGAGAAGGTGAAGTCTGGAGGGTGAATCAGAAGAAGCAGAAGAAGGAGAAGGAGAAGGTGAAGTCTGGAGGGTGAATCAGAAGAAGGAGAAGAAGGAGAAGGAGAAGATGAAGTCTGGAGGGTGAATCAGAAGAAGTAGAAGAAGGAGAAGGAGAAGGTGAAGTCTGGAGGCTGAATCAGAAGAAGTAGAAGAAGGAGAAGGAGAAGGTGACGTCTGGAGGGTGAATCAGAAGAAGCAGAAGAAGGAGAAGGAGAAGATGAAGTCTGGAGGGTGAATCAGAAGAAGTAGAAGAAGGAGAAGGAGAAGGTGAGGTCTGGAGGGTGAATCAGAAGAAGCCGAAGAAGGAGAAGGAGAAGGTGAAGTCTGGAGGGTGAATCAGAAGAAGCAGAAGAAGGAGAAGGAGAAGGTGAAGTCTGGAGGGTGAATCAGAAGAAGCAGAAGAAGGAGAAGGAGAAGGTGAATTTAGGAGGGTGAATCAGAAGAAGCAGAAGAAGGAGAAGGAGCAGGTGAAGTCAGGGGGATGTAGCAGAAGAAGTAGAAGAAGGAGAAGGAGAAGGTGAAGTCAGGACGGTGAAGCAGAAGAAGCAGAAGAAGGAGAAGGAGAAGGTGAAGCCTGGAGGGCGCAGCAGAAGAAGCAGAAGAAGGAGAAGGAGAAGGTGAAGTATGGAGTGTGAAGCAGAAGAAGCAGAAGAAGGAGAAGGAGAAGGTGAAGTCTGGAGGGCGCAGCAGAAGAAGCAGAAGAAGGAGAATGAGAAGGTGAAGTCTGGAGGGTGAATCAGAAGAAGCAGAAGAAGGAGAAGGAGAAGGTGAAGTCTGGAGGGTGAATCAGAAGAAGGAGAAGAAGGAGAAGGAGAAGGTGAAGTCTGGAGGGTGAAGCAGAAGAAGTAGAAGAAGGAGAAGGAGAAGGTGAAGTCAGGAGGGTGAATCAGAAGAAGTAGAAGAAGGAGAAGGAGAAGGTGAAGTCAGGAGGGTGAATCAGAAGAAGCAGAAGAAGGAGAAGGAGAAGGTGAAGTCTGGAGGGTGAATCAGAAGAATCAGAAGAAGGAGAAGGAGAAGGTGAAGTCTGGAGGGTGAAACAGAAGAAGCAGAAGAAAGAGAAGGAGAAGGTGAAGTCTGGAGGGTGAAGCAGAAGAAACAAAAAAAGGAGAAGGAGAAGGTGAAGACTGGAGGGTGAATCAGAAGACGTAGAAGAAGGAGAAGGAGAAGGTGAAGTCTGGAGGGTGAATCAGAAGAAGTGGAAGAAGGAGAAGGAGAAGTTGAAGTCTGGAGGGTGAATCAGAAGAAGCAGAAGAAGGAGAAGGAGAAGGTGAAGTCTGGAGTGTGAATCAGAAGAAGCAGAAGAAGGAGAAGGAAAAGATGAAGTCTGGAGTGTGAATCAGAAGAAGCAGAAGAAGGAGAAGGAGAAGATGAAGTCTGGAGGGTGAATCAGAAGAAGTAGAAGAAGGAGAAGGAGAGGGTGAAGTCTGGAGGGTGAATCAGAAGAAGTGGAAGAAGGAGAAGGAGAAGTTGAAGTCTGGAGGGTGAATCAGAAGAAGCAGAAAAGGAGAAGGAGAAGGTGAAGTCTGGAGTGTGAATCAGAAGAAGCAGAAGAAGGAGAAGGAGAAGATGAAGTCTGGAGGGTGAATCAGAAGAAGTAGAAGAAGGAGAAGGAGAAGGTGAAGTCTGGAGGGTGAATCAGAAGAAGTGGAAGAAGGAGAAGGAGAAGGTGAAGTCTGGAGGGTGAAGCAGAAGAAATAGAAGAAGGAGAAGGAGAAGGTGAAGTCAGGAGGGTGAATCAGAAGAAGTAGAAGAAGGAGAAGTAGAAGGTGAAGTCAGGAGGGTGAATCAAAAGAAGCAGAAGAAGGAGAAGGAGAAGGTGAAGTCTGGAGGGTGAATCAGAAGAATCAGAAGAAGGAGAAGGAGAAGGTGAAGTCTGGAGGGTGAATCAGAAGAAGCAGAAGAAAGAGAAGGAGAAGGTGAAGTCTGGAGGGTGAAGCAGAAGAAACAAAAAAAGGAGAAGGAGAAGGTGAAGACTGGAGGGTGAATCAGAAGAAGTAGAAGAAGGAGAAGGAGAAGGTGAAGTCTGGAGGGTGAATCAGAAGAAGTGGAAGAAGGAGAAGGAGAAGTTGAAGTCTGGAGGGTGAATCAGAAGAAGCAGAAGAAGGAGAAGGAGAAGGTGAAGTCTGGAGGGTGAATCAGAAGAAGCAGAAGAAGGAGAAGGAGAAGATGAAGTCTGGAGGGTGAATCAGAAGAAGTAGAAGAAGGAGAAGGAGAAGGTGAAGTCTGGAGGGTGAATCAGAAGAAGTAGAAGAAGGAGAAGGAGAAGATGAAGTCTGGAGGGTGAATCAGAAGAAACAGAAGAAGGAGAAGGAGAAGGTGAAGTCTGGAGGGTGAATCAGAAGAAGTAGAAGAAGGAGAAGGAGAAGGTGTAGTCTGGAGGGTGAATCAGAAGAAGTAGACGAAGGAGAAGGAGAAGGTGAAGTCTGGAGGGTGAATCAGAAGAAGCAGAAGAAGGAGAAGGAGAAGGTGAAGTCTGGAGGGTGAATCAGAAGAAGTAGAAGAAGGAGAAGGAGAAGGTGAAGTCTGGAGGGTGAATCAGAAGAAGCAGAAGAAGGAGAAGGAGAAGGTGAAGTCTGGAGGGTGAATCAGAAGAAGCAGAAGAAGGAGAAGGAGAAGGTGAAGTCTGGAGGGTGATTCAGAAGAAGCAGAATAAGGAGAAGGAGAAGGTGAAGTCTGGAGGGTGAATCAGAAGAAGCAGAAGAAGGAGAAGGAGAAGGTGAAGTCTGGAGGGTGAATCAGAAGAAGTAGAAGAAGGAGAAGGAGAAGGTGAAGTCTGGAGGGTGAATCAGAAGAAGTATAAGAAGGAGAAGGAGAAGGTGAAGTCTGGAGGGTGAATCAGAAGAAGTAGAAGAAGGAGAAGGAGAAGGTGAAGTCTGGAGGGTGAAGCAGAAGAAGTAGATGAAGGAGAAGGAGAAGGTGAAGTCAGGAGGGTGAATCAGAAGAAGTAGAAGAGGGAGAAGGAGAAGGTGAGGTCTGGAGGGTGAATCAGAAGAAGCAGAAGAAGGAGAGGGAGAAGGTGAAGTCTGGAGGGTGAATCAGAAGAATCAGAAGAAGGAGAAGGAGAAGGTGAAGTCTGGAGGGTGAATCAGAAGAAGCAGAAGAAAGAGAAGGAGAAGGTGAAGTCTGGAGGGTGAATCAGAAGAAGGAGAAGAAGGAGAAGGAGAAGATGAAGTCTGGAGGCTGAATCAGAAGAAGTAGAAGAAGGAGAAGGAGAAGGTGAAGTCTGGAGGCTGAATCAGAAGAAGTAGAAGAAGGAGAAGGAGAAGGTGAAGTCTGGAGGGTGAATCAGAAGAAACAGAAGAAGGAGAAGGAGAAGGTGAAGTCTGGAGGGTGTATCAGAAGAAGTAGAAGAAGGAGAAGGAGAAGGTGTAGTCTGGAGGGTGAATCAGAAGAAGTAGACGAAGGAGAAGGAGAAGGTGAAGTCTGGAGGGTGAATCAGAAGAAGCAGAAGAAGGAGAAGGAGAAGGTGAAGTCTGGAGGGTGAATCAGAAGAAGTAGAAGAAGGAGAAGGAGAAGGTGAAGTCTGGAGGGTGAATCAGAAGAAGCAGAAGAAGGAGAAGGAGAAGGTGAAGTCTGGAGGGTGATTCAGAAGAAGCAGAAGAAGGAGAAGGAGAAGGTGAAGTCTGGAGGGTGAATCAGAAGAAACAGAAGAAGGAGAAGGAGAAGGTGAAGTCTGGAGGGTGAATCAGAAGAAGTAGAAGAAGGAGAAGGAGAAGGTGTAGTCTGGAGGGTGAATCAGAAGAAGTAGACGAAGGAGAAGGAGAAGGTGAAGTCTGGAGGGTGAATCAGAAGAAGTAGAAGAAGGAGAAGGAGAAGGTGAAGTCTGGAGGGTGAATCAGAAGAAACAGAAGAAGGAGAAGGAGAAGGTGAAGTCTGGAGGGTGAATCAGAAGAAGTAGGAGAAGGTGTAGTCTGGAGGGTGAATCAGAAGAAGTAGACGAAGGAGAAGGAGAAGGTGAAGTCTGGAGGGTGAATCAGAAGAAGCAGAAGAAGGAGAAGGAGAAGATGAAGTCTGGAGGCTGAATCAGAAGAAGTAGAAGAAGGAGAAGGAGAAGGTGAAGTCTGGAGGGTGAATCAGAAGAAGCAGAAGAAGGAGAAGGAGAAGGTGAAGTCTGGAGGGTGAATCAGAAGAAGCAGAAGAAGGAGAAGGAGAAGGTGAAGTCTGGAGGGTGAATCAGAAGAAGCAGAATAAGGAGAAGGAGAAGGTGAAGTCTGGAGGGTGAATCAGAAGAAGCAGAAGAAGGAGAAGGAGAAGGTGAAGTCTGGAGGATGAATCAGAAGAAGAGGAAGAAGGAGAAGGAGAAGGTGAAGTCTGGAGGGTGAATCAGAAGAAGTAGAAGAAGGAGAAGGAGAAGGTGAAGTCTGGAGGGTGAATCAGAAGAAGTAGAAGAAGGAGAAGGAGAAGGTGAAGTCTGGAGGGTGAAGCAGAAGAAGTAGAAGAAGGAGAAGGAGAAGGTGAAGTCAGGAGGGTGAATCAGAAGAAGTAGAAGAAGGAGAAGGAGAAGGTGAAGTCAGGAGGGTGAAGCAGAAGAAGCAGAAGAAGGAGAAGGAGAAGGTGAAGTCTGGAGGGTGAAGCAGACGAAGCAGAAGAAGGAGAAGGAGAAGGTGAAGTCTGGAGGGTGAATCAGAAGAAGCAGAAGAAGGAGAAGGAGAAGGTGAAGTCTGGAGGGTGAATCAGAAGAAGCAGAAGAAGGAGAAGGAGAAGGTGAAGTCAGGAGGGTGAATCAGAAGAAGCAGAAGAAGGAGAAGGAGAAGGTGAATTTAGGAGGGTGAATCAGAAGAAGCAGAAGAAGGAGAAGGAGCAGGTGAAGTCAGGGGGGTGTCGCAGAAGAAGTAGAAGAAGGAGAAGGAGAAGGTGAAGTCAGGACGGTGAAGCAGAAGAAGCAGAAGAAGGAGAAGGAGAAGGTGAAGCCTGGAGGGCGCAGCAGAAGAAGCAGAAGAAGGAGAAGGAGAAGGTGAAGGCTGGAGTGTGAAGCAGAAGAAGCAGAAGAAGGAGAAGTAGAAGGTGAAGTCTGGAGGGCGCAGCAGAAGAAGCAGAAGAAGGAGAATGAGAAGGTGAAGTCTGGAGGGTGAATCAGAAGAAGCAGAAGAAGGAGAAGGAGAAGGTGAAGTCTGGAGGGTGAATCAGAAGAAGTAGAAGAAGGAGAAGGAGAAGGTGAAGTCAGGAGGGTGAATCAGAAGAAGTAGAAGAAGGAGAAGGAGAAGGTGAAGTCAGGAGGGTGAATCAGAAGAAGCAGAAGAAGGAGAAGGAGAAGGTGAAGTCTGGAGGGCGAATCAGAAGAAACAGAAGAAGGAGAAGGAGAAGGTGAAGTCTGGAGGGTGAATCAGAAGAAGCAGAAGAAGGAGAAGGAGAAGGTGAAGTCTGGAGGTTGAATCAGAAGAAGCAGAATAACGAGAAGGAGAAGGTGAAGTCTGGAGGGTGAATCAGAAGAAGCAGAATAAGGAGAAGGAGAAGGTGAAGTCTGGAGGGTGAATCAGAAGAAGCAGAAGAAGGAGAAGGAGAAGGTGAAGTCTGGAGGGTGAATCAGAAGAGGTAGAAGAAGGAGAAGGAGAAGGTGAAGTCTGGAGGGTGATGCAGAAGAAGGAGAAGGAGAAGGTGAAGTCAGGAGGGTGAATCAGAAGAAGTAGAAGAAGGAGAAGGAGAAGGTGAAGCCAGGAGGGTGAATCAGAAGAAGCAGAAGAAGGAGAAGGAGAAGGTGAAGTCTGGAGGGTGAATCAGAAGAATCAGAAGAAGGAGAAGGAGAAGGTGAAGTCTGGAGGGTGAATCAGAAGAATCAGAAGAAAGAGAAGGAGAAGGTGAAGTCTGGAGGCTGAAGCAGAAGAAACAGAAGAAGGAGAAGGAGAATGTGAAGACTGGAGGGTGAATCAGAAGAAGTAGAAGAAGGAGAAGGAGAAGGTGAAGTCTGGAGGGTGAATCAGAAGAAGTAGAAGAAGGAGAAGGAGAAGGTGAAGTCTGGAGGGTGAATCAGAAGAAGCAGAAGAAGGAGAAGGAGAAGGTGAAGTCTGGAGGGTGAATCAGAAGATGCAGAAGAAGGAGAAGGAGAAGATGAAGTCTGGAGGGTGAATCAGAAGAAGTAGAAGAAGGAGAAGGAGAAGGTGAAGTCTGGAGGGTGAATCAGAAGAAGTAGAAGAAGGAGAAGGAGAAGGTGAAGTCTGGAGGGTGAATCAGAAGAGGTAGAAGAAGGAGAAGGAGAAGGTGAAGTCTGGAGGGTGAAGCAGAAGAAGGAGAAGAAGGAGAAGGAGAAGGTGAAGTCAGGAGGGTGAATCAGAAGAAGCAGAAGAAGGAGAAGGAGAAGGTGAAGTCTGGAGGTTGAATCAGAAGAAGCAGAATAACGAGAAGGAGAAGGTGAAGTCTGGAGGGTGAATCAGAAGAACCAGAATAAGGAGAAGGAGAAGGTGAAGTCTGGAGGGTGAATCAGAAGAAGCAGAAGAAGGAGAAGGAGAAGGTGAAGTCTGGAGGGTGAATCAGAAGAGGTAGAAGAAGGAGAAGGAGAAGGTGAAGTCAGGAGGGTAAAGCAGAAGAAGCAGAAGAAGGAGAAGGAGAAGGTGAAGTCTGGTGGGTGAAGCAGAAGAAGCAGAAGAAGGAGAAGGAGAAGGTGAAGTCTGGAGGGTGAAGCAGAAGAAGCAGAAGAAGGAGAAGGAGAAGGTGAAGTCAGGAGGGTGGATCAGAAGAAGTAGAAGAAGGAGAAGGAGAAGGTGAAGTCTGGAGGGTGAATCAGAAGAAGCAGAAGAAGGAGAAGGAGAAGGTGAAGTCTGGAAGGCGCAGCAGAAGAAGCAGAAGAAGGAGAAAGAGAAGGTGAAGTCTGGAGGGTGAAGCAGAAGAAGCAGAAGAAGGAGAAGGAGAGGGTGAAGTCTGGAGGGTGAATCAGAAGAAGTAGAAGAAGGAGAAGGAGAAGGTGAAGTCAGGAGAGTGAAGCAGAAGAAGCAGAAGAAGGAGAAGGAGAAGGTGAAGTCTGGAGGGCGAAGCAGAAGAAGCAGAAGAAGGAGAAGGAGAAGGTGAAGTCTGGAGGGTGAAGCAGAAGAAGCAGAAGAAGGAGAAGGAGTAGGTGAAGTCTGGAGGGTGAATCAGAAGAAGTAGAAGAAGGAGAAGGAGAAGGTGAAGTCAGGAGGGTGAAGCAGAAGAAGCAGAAGAAGGAGAAGGAGAAGGTGAAGTCTGGAGGGTGAAGCAGAAGAAGCAGAAGAAGGAGAAGGAGAAGGTGAAGTCTGGAGGGTGAATCAGAAGAAGGAGAAGGAGAAGGTGAAGTCTGGAGGGTGAATCAGAAGAAGCAGAAGAAGGAGAAGGAGAAGGTGAAGTCAGGAGGGTGAATCAGAAGAAGCAGAAGAAGGAGAAGGAGAAGGTGAATTTAGGAGGGTGAATCAGAAGAAGCAGAAGAAGGAGAAGGAGCAGGTGAAGTCAGGGGGGTGTAGCAGAAGAAGTAGAAGAAGGAGAAGGAGAAGGTGAAGTCAGGACGGTGAAGCAGAAGAAGCAGAAAAAGGAGAAGGAGAAGTTGAAGCCTGGAGGGCGCAGCAGAAGAAGCAGAAGAAGGAGAAGGAGAAGGTGAAGTCTGGAGTGTGAAGCAGAAGAAGCAGAAGAAGGAGAAGGAGAAGATGAAGTCTGGAGGGCGCAGCAGAAGAAGCAGAAGAAGGAGAATGAGAAGGTGAAGTCTGGAGGGTGAATCAGAAGAAGAAGAAGAAGGAGAAGGAGAAGGTGAAGTCTGGAGGGTGAATCAGAAGAAGTAGAAGAAGGAGAAGGAGAAGGTGAAGTCAGGAGGGTGAATCAGAAGAAGTAGAAGAAGGAGAAGGAGAAGGTGATGTCAGGAGGGTGAATCAGAAGAAGCAGAAGAAGGAGAAGGAGAAGGTGAAGTCTGGAGGGCGAATCAGAAGAAACAGAAGAAGGAGAAGGAGAAGGTGAAGTCTGGAGGGTGAATCAGAAGAAGCAGAAGAAGGAGAAGGAGAAGGTGAAGTCTGGAGGTTGAATCAGAAGAAGCAGAATAACGAGAAGGAGAAGGTGAAGTCTGGAGGGTGAATCAGAAGAAGCAGAATAAGGAGAAGGAGAAGGTGAAGTCTGGAGGGTGAATCAGAAGAAGCAGAAGAAGGAGAAGGAGAAGGTGAAGTCTGGAGGGTGAATCAGAAGAGGTAGAAGAAGGAGAAGGAGAAGGTGAAGTCTGGAGGGTGAAGCAGAAGAAGGAGAAGAAGGAGAAGGAGAAGGTGAAGTCAGGAGGGTGAATCAGAAGAAGTAGAAGAAGGAGAAGGAGAAGGTGAAGCCAGGAGGCTGAAGCAGAAGAAACAGAAGAAGGAGAAGGAGAATGTGAAGACTGGAGGGTGAATCAGAAGAAGTAGAAGAAGGAGAAGGAGAAGGTGAAGTCTGGAGGGTGAATCAGAAGAAGTAGAAGAAGGAGAAGGAGAAGGTGAAGTCTGGAGGGTGAATCAGAAGAAGCAGAAGAAGGAGAAGGAGAAGGTGAAGTCTGGAGGGTGAATCAGAAGAAGCAGAAGAAAGAGAAGGAGAAGGTGAAGTCTGGAGGCTGAAGCAGAAGAAACAGAAGAAGGAGAAGGAGAATGTGAAGACTGGAGGGTGAATCAGAAGAAGTAGAAGAAGGAGAAGGAGAAGGTGAAGTCTGGAGGGTGAATCAGAAGAAATAGAAGAAGGAGAAGGAGAAGGTGAAGTCTGGAGGGTGAATCAGAAGAAGTAGAAGAAGGAGAAGGAGAAGGTGAAGTCTGGAGGGTGAATCAGAAGAAGCAGAAGAAGGAGAAGGAGAAGGTGAAGTCTGGAGGGTGAATCAGAAGAATCAGAAGAAAGAGAAGGAGAAGGTGAAGTCTGGAGGCTGAAGCAGAAGAAACAGAAGAAGGAGAAGGAGAATGTGAAGACTGGAGGGTGAATCAGAAGAAGTAGAAGAAGGAGAAGGAGAAGGTGAAGTCTGGAGGGTGAATCAGAAGAAGTAGAAGAAGGAGAAGGAGAAGGTGAAGTCTGGAGGGTGAATCAGAAGAAGCAGAAGAAGGAGAAGGAGAAGGTGAAGTCTGGAGGGTGAATCAGAAGATGCAGAAGAAGGAGAAGGAGAAGATGAAGTCTGGAGGGTGAATCAGAAGAAGTAGAAGAAGGAGAAGGAGAAGGTGAAGTCTGGAGGGTGAATCAGAAGAAGTAGAAGAAGGAGAAGAAGAAGGTGAAGTCTGGAGGGTGAATCAGAAGAGGTAGAAGAAGGAGAAGGAGAAGGTGAAGTCTGGAGGGTGAAGCAGAAGAAGGAGAAGAAGGAGAAGGAGAAGGTGAAGTCAGGAGGGTGAATCAGAAGAAGCAGAAGAAGGAGAAGGAGAAGGTGAAGTCTGGAGGTTGAATCAGAAGAAGCAGAATAACGAGAAGGAGTAGGTGAAGTCTGGAGGGTGAATCAGAAGAACCAGAATAAGGAGAAGGAGAAGGTGAAGTCTGGAGGGTGAATCAGAAGAAGCAGAAGAAGGAGAAGGAGAAGGTGAAGTCTGGAGGGTGAATCAGAAGAGGTAGAAGAAGGAGAAGGAGAAGGTGAAGTCAGGAGGGTAAAGCAGAAGAAGCAGAAGAAGGAGAAGGAGAAGGTGAAGTCTGGTGGGTGAAGCAGAAGAAGCAGAAGAAGGAGAAGGAGAAGGTGAAGTCTGGAGGGTGAAGCAGAAGAAGCAGAAGAAGGAGAAGGAGAAGGTGAAGTCAGGAGGGTGGATCAGAAGAAGTAGAAGAAGGAGAAGGAGAAGGTGAAGTCTGGAGGGTGAATCAGAAGAAGCAGAAGAAGGAGAAGGAGAAGGTGAAGTCTGGAGGGTGAATCAGAAGAAGCAGAAGAAGGAGAAGGAGAAGGTGAAGTCTGGAGGGTGAATCAGAAGATGCAGAAGAAGGAGAAGGAGAAGATGAAGTCTGGAGGGTGAATCAGAAGAAGTAGAAGAAGGAGAAGGAGAAGGTGAAGTCTGGAGGGTGAATCAGAAGAAGTAGAAGAAGGAGAAGAAGAAGGTGAAGTCTGGAGGGTGAATCAGAAGAGGTAGAAGAAGGAGAAGGAGAAGGTGAAATCTGGAGGGTGAAGCAGAAGAAGGAGAAGAAGGAGAAGGAGAAGGTGAAGTCAGGAGGGTGAATCAGAAGAAGCAGAAGAAGGAGAAGGAGAAGGTGAAGTCTGGAGGTTGAATCAGAAGAAGCAGAATAACGAGAAGGAGAAGGTGAAGTCTGGAGGGTGAATCAGAAGAACCAGAATAAGGAGAAGGAGAAGGTGAAGTCTGGAGGGTGAATCAGAAGAAGCAGAAGAAGGAGAAGGAGAAGGTGAAGTCTGGAGGGTGAATCAGAAGAGGTAGAAGAAGGAGAAGGAGAAGGTGAAGTCAGGAGGGTAAAGCAGAAGAAGCAGAAGAAGGAGAAGGAGAAGGTGAAGTCTGGTGGGTGAAGCAGAAGAAGCAGAAGAAGGAGAAGGAGAAGGTGAAGTCTGGAGGGTGAAGCAGAAGAAGCAGAAGAAGGAGAAGGAGAAGGTGAAGTCAGGAGGGTGGATCAGAAGAAGTAGAAGAAGGAGAAGGAGAAGGTGAAGTCTGGAGGGTGAATCAGAAGAAGCAGAAGAAGGAGAAGGAGAAGGTGAAGTCTGGAAGGCGCAGCAGAAGAAGCAGAAGAAGGAGAAAGAGAAGGTGAAGTCTGGAGGGTGAAGCAGAAGAAGCAGAAGAAGGAGAAGGAGAGGGTGAAGTCTGGAGGGTGAATCAGAAGAAGTAGAAGAAGGAGAAGGAGAAGGTGAAGTCAGGAGAGTGAAGCAGAAGAAGCAGAAGAAGAAGGAGAAGGTGAAGTCTGGAGGGCGAAGCAGAAGAAGCAGAAGAAGGAGAAGGAGAAGGTGAAGTCTGGAGGGTGAAGCAGAAGAAGCAGAAGAAGGAGAAGGAGTAGGTGAAGTCTGGAGGGTGAATCAGAAGAAGTAGAAGAAGGAGAAGGAGAAGGTGAAGTCAGGAGGGTGAAGCAGAAGAAGCAGAAGAAGGAGAAGGAGAAGGTGAAGTCTGGAGGGTGAAGCAGAAGAAGCAGAAGAAGGAGAAGGAGAAGGTGAAGTCTGGAGGGTGAATCAGAAGAAGGAGAAGGAGAAGGTGAAGTCTGGAGGGTGAATCAGAAGAAGCAGAAGAAGGAGAAGGAGAAGGTGAAGTCAGGAGGGTGAATCAGAAGAAGCAGAAGAAGGAGAAGGAGAAGGTGAATTTAGGAGGGTGAATCAGAAGAAGCAGAAGAAGGAGAAGGAGCAGGTGAAGTCAGGGGGGTGTAGCAGAAGAAGTAGAAGAAGGAGAAGGAGAAGGTGAAGTCAGGACGGTGAAGCAGAAGAAGCAGAAAAAGGAGAAGGAGAAGTTGAAGCCTGGAGGGCGCAGCAGAAGAAGCAGAAGAAGGAGAAGGAGAAGGTGAAGTCTGGAGTGTGAAGCAGAAGAAGCAGAAGAAGGAGAAGGAGAAGATGAAGTCTGGAGGGCGCAGCAGAAGAAGCAGAAGAAGGAGAATGAGAAGGTGAAGTCTGGAGGGTGAATCAGAAGAAGAAGAAGAAGGAGAAGGAGAAGGTGAAGTCTGGAGGGTGAATCGGAAGAAGTAGAAGAAGGAGAAGGAGAAGGTGAAGTCAGGAGGGTGAATCAGAAGAAGTAGAAGAAGGAGAAGGAGAAGGTGATGTCAGGAGGGTGAATCAGAAGAAGCAGAAGAAGGAGAAGGAGAAGGTGAAGTCTGGAGGGCGAATCAGAAGAAACAGAAGAAGGAGAAGGAGAAGGTGAAGTCTGGAGGGTGAATCAGAAGAAGCAGAAGAAGGAGAAGGAGAAGGTGAAGTCTGGAGGTTGAATCAGAAGAAGCAGAATAACGAGAAGGAGAAGGTGAAGTCTGGAGGGTGAATCAGAAGAAGCAGAATAAGGAGAAGGAGAAGGTGAAGTCTGAAGGGTGAATCAGAAGAAGCAGAAGAAGGAGAAGGAGAAGGTGAAGTCTGGAGGGTGAATCAGAAGAGGTAGAAGAAGGAGAAGGAGAAGGTGAAGTCTGGAGGGTGAAGCAGAAGAAGGAGAAGAAGGAGAAGGAGAAGGTGAAGTCAGGAGGGTGAATCAGAAGAAGTAGAAGAAGGAGAAGGAGAAGGTGAAGCCAGGAGGGTGAATCAGAAGAAGCAGAAGAAGGAGAAGGAGAAGGTGAAGTCAGGAGGGTGGATCAGAAGAAGTAGAAGAAGTAGAAGGAGAAGGTGCAGTCTGGAGGGTGAATCAGAAGAAGCAGAAGAAGGAGAAGGAGAAGGTGAAGTCTGGAGGTTGAATCAGAAGAAGCAGAATAACGAGAAGGAGAAGGTGAAGTCTGGAGGGTGAATCAGAAGAAGCAGAAGAAGGAGAAGGAGAAGGTGAAGTCTGGAGGGTGAATCAGAAGAAGCAGAAGAAGGAGAAGGAGAAGGTGAAGTCTGGAGGGTGAATCAGAAGAGGTAGAAGAAGGAGAAGGAGAAGGTGAAGTCAGGAGGGTGAAGCAGAAGAAGCAGAAGAAGGAGAAGGAGAAGGTGAAGTCTGGTGGGTGAAGCAGAAGAAGCAGAAGAAGGAGAAGGAGAAGGTGAAGTCTGGAGGGTGAAGCAGAAGAAGCAGAAGAAGGAGAAGGAGAAGGTGAAGTCAGGAGGGTGGATCAGAAGAAGTAGAAGAAGGAGAAGGAGAAGGTGAAGTCTGGAGGGTGAATCAGAAGAAGCAGAAGAAGGAGAAGGAGAAGCTGAAGTCTGGAGGGCGCAGCAGAAGAAGCAGAAGAAGGAGAAAGAGAAGGTGAAGTCTGGAGGGTGAAGCAGAAGAAGCAGAAGAAGGATAAGGAGAGGGTGAAGTCTGGAGGGTGAATCAGAAGAAGTAGAAGAAGGAGAAGGAGTAGGTGAAGTCAGGAGAGTGAAGCAGAAGAAGCAGAAGAAGGAGAAGGAGAAGGTGAAGTCTGGAGGGCGAAGCAGAAGAAGGAGAAGAAGGAGAAGGAGAAGGTGAAGTCTGGAGGGTGAATCAGAAGAAGCAGAAGAAGGAGAAGGAGAAGGTGAAGTCTGGAGGTTGAATCAGAAGAAGCAGAAGAAGGAGAAGGAGAAGGTGAAGTCTGGAGGGTGAATCAGAAGAAGCAGAATAAGGAGAAGGAGAAGGTGAAGTCTGGAGGGTGAATCAGAAGAAGCAGAAGAAGGAGAAGGAGAAGGTGAAGTCTGGAGGGTGAATCAGAAGAAGTAGAAGAAGGAGAAGGAGAAGGTGAAGTCTGGAGGGTGAATCAGAAGAAGTATAAGAAGGAGAAGGAGAAGGTGAAGTCTGGAGGGTGAATCAGAAGAAGTAGAAGAAGGAGAAGGAGAAGGTGAAGTCTGGAGGGTGAAGCAGAAGAAGTAGATGAAGGAGAAGGAGAAGGTGAAGTCAGGAGGGTGAATCAGAAGAAGTAGAAGAAGGAGAAGGAGAAGGTGAATTCTGGAGGGTGAATCAGAAGAAGCAGAAGAAGGAGAAGGAGAAGGTGAAGTCTGGAGGGTGAATCAGAAGAATCAGAAGAAGGAGAAGGAGAAGGTGAAGTCTGGAGGGTGAATCAGAAGAAGCAGAAGAAAGAGAAGGAGAAGGTGAAGTCTGGAGGGTGAAGCAGAAGAAACAGAAGAAGGAGAAGGAGAAGGTGTAGACTGGAGGGTGAATCAGAAGAAGTAGAAGAAGGAGAAGGAGAAGGTGAAGTCTGGAGGGTGAATCAGAAGAAGTAGAAGAAGGAGAAGGAGAAGGTGAAGTCTGGAGGGTGAATCAGAAGAAGCAGAAGAAGGAGAAGGAGAAGGTGAAGTCTGGAGGCTGAATCAGAAGAAGTAGAAGAAGGAGAAGGAGAAGGTGAAGTCTGGAGGGTGAATCAGAAGAAGCAGAAGAAGGAGAAGGAGAAGATGAAGTCTGGAGGGTGAATCAGAGGAAGTAGAAGAAGGAGAAGGAGAAGGTGAGGTCTGGAGGGTGAATCAGAAGAAGCAGAAGAAGGAGAAGGAGAAGGTGAAGTCTGGTGGGTGAATCAGAAGAAGCAGAAGAAGGAGAAGGAGAAGGTGAAGTCTGGAGGGTGAATCAGAAGAAGCAGAAGAAGGAGAAGGAGAAGGTGAAGTCAGGAGGGTGAATCAGAAGAAGCAGAAGAAGGAGAAGGAGAAGGTGAATTTAGGAGGGTGAATCAGAAGAAGCAGAAGAAGGAGAAGGAGCAGGTGAAGTCAGGGGGGTGTAGCAGAAGAAGTAGAAGAAGGAGAAGGAGAAGGTGAAGTCAGGACGGTGAAGCAGAAGAAGCAGAAGAAGGAGAAGGAGAAGGTGAAGCCTGGAGGGCGCAGCAGAAGAAGCAGAAGAAGGAGAAGGAGAAGGTGAAGTCTGGAGTGTGAAGCAGAAGAAGCAGAAGAAGGAGAAGGAGAAGGTGAAGTCTGGAGGGCGCAGCAGAAGAAGGAGAATGAGAAGGTGAAGTCTGGAGGGTGAATCAGAAGAAGCAGAAGAAGGAGAAGGAGAAGGTGAAGTCTGGAGGGTGAATCAGAAGAAGTAGAAGAAGGAGAAGGAGAAGGTGAAGTCTGGAGGGTGAAGCAGAAGAAGTAGAAGAAGGAGAAGGAGAAGGTGAAGTCAGGAGGGTGAATCAGAAGAAGTAGAAGAAGGAGAAGGAGAAGGTGAAGTCAGGAGGGTGAATCAGAAGAAGCAGAAGAAGGAGAAGGAGAAGGTGAAGTCTGGAGGGTGAATCAGAAGAATCAGAAGAAGGAGAAGGAGAAGGTGTAGTCTGGAGGGTGAATCAGAAGAAGTAGACGAAGGAGAAGGAGAAGGTGAAGTCTGGATGGTGAATCAGAAGAAGCAGAAGAAGGAGAAGGAGAAGGTGAAGTCTGGAGGGTGAATCAGAAGAAGTAGAAGAAGGAGAAGGAGAAGGTGAAGTCTGGAGGGTGAATCAGAAGAAGCAGAAGAAGGAGAAGGAGAAGGTGAAGTCTGGAGGGTGAATCAGAAGAAGTAGAAGAAGGAGAAGGAGAAGGTGAAGTCTGGAGGGTGAATCAGAAGAAGCAGAATAAGGAGAAGGAGAAGGTGAAGTCTGGAGGGTGAATCAGAAGAAGCAGAAGAAGGAGAAGGAGAAGGTGAAGTCTGGAGGGTGAATCAGAAGAAGTAGAAGAAGGAGAAGGAGAAGGTGAAGTCTGGAGGGTGAATCAGAAGAAGTATAAGAAGGAGAAGGTGAAGTCTGGAGGGTGAAGCAGAAGAAGTAGATGAAGGAGAAGGAGAAGGTGAATTCAGGAGGGTGAATCAGAAGAAGTAGAAGAAGGAGAAGGAGAAGGTGAGTTCTGGAGGGTGAATCAGAAGAAGCAGAAGAAGGAGAAGGAGAAGGTGAAGTCTGGAGGGTGAATCAGAAGAATCAGAAGAAGGAGAAGGAGAAGGTGAAGTCTGGAGGGTGAATCAGAAGAAGCAGAAGAAAGAGAAGGAGAAGGTGAAGTCTGGAGGGTGAAGCAGAAGAAACAGAAGAAGGAGAAGGAGAAGGTGAAGACTGGAGGGTGAATCAGAAGAAGTAGAAGAAGGAGAAGGAGAAGGTGAAGTCTGGAGGTTGAATCAGAAGAAGTAGAAGAAGGAGAAGGAGAAGGTGAAGTCTGGAGGGTGAATCAGAAGAAGCAGAAGAAGGAGAAGGAGAAGGTGAAGTCTGGAGGGTGAATCAGAAGAAGGAGAAGAAGGAGAAGGAGAAGATGAAGTCTGGAGGGTGAATCAGAAGAAGTAGAAGAAGGAGAAGGAGAAGGTGAAGTCTGGAGGCTGAATCAGAAGAAGTAGAAGAAGGAGAAGGAGAAGGTGAAGTCTGGAGGGTGAATCAGAAGAAGCAGAAGAAGGAGAAGGAGAAGATGACGTCTGGAGGGTGAATCAGAAGAAGTAGAAGAAGGAGAAGGAGAAGGTGAGGTCTGGAGGGTGAATCAGAAGAAGCAGAAGAAGGAGAAGGAGAAGGTGAAGTCTGGAGGGTGAATCAGAAGAAGCAGAAGAAGGAGAAGGAGAAGGTGAAGTCTGGAGGGTGAATCAGAAGAAGCAGAAGAAGGAGAAGGAGAAGGTGAAGTCAGGAGGGTGAATCAGAAGAAGCAGAAGAAGGAGAAGGAGAAGGTGAATTTAGGAGGGTGAATCAGAAGAAGCAGAAGAAGGAGAAGGAGCAGGTGAAGTCAGGGGGATGTAGCAGAAGAAGTAGAAGAAGGAGAAGGAGAAGGTGAAGTCAGGACGGTGAAGCAGAAGAAGCAGAAGAAGGAGAAGGAGAAGGTGAAGCCTGGAGGGCGCAGCAGAAGAAGCAGAAGAAGGAGAAGGAGAAGGTGAAGTCTGGAGTGTGAAGCAGAAGAAGCAGAAGAAGGAGAAGGAGAAGGTGAAGTCTGGAGGGCGCAGCAGAAGAAGCAGAAGAAGGAGAATGAGAAGGTGAAGTCTGGAGGGTGAATCAGAAGAAGCAGAAGTAGGAGAAGGAGAAGGTGAAGTCTGGAGGGTGAATCAGAAGAAGCAGAAGAAGGAGAAGGAGAAGATGAAGTCTGGAGGGTGAATCAGAAGAAGTAGAAGAAGGAGAAGGAGAAGGTGAAGTCTGGAGGGTGAATCAGAAGAAGTGGAAGAAGGAGAAGGAGAAGTTGAAGTCTGGAGGGTGAATCAGAAGAAGCAGAAAAGGAGAAGGAGAAGGTGAAGTCTGGAGTGTGAATCAGAAGAAGCAGAAGAAGGAGAAGGAGAAGATGAAGTCTGGAGGGTGAATCAGAAGAAGTAGAAGAAGGAGAAGGAGAAGGTGAAGTCTGGAGGGTGAATCAGAAGAAGTGGAAGAAGGAGAAGGAGAAGGTGAAGTCTGGAGGGTGAAGCAGAAGAAATAGAAGAAGGAGAAGGAGAAGGTGAAGTCAGGAGGGTGAATCAGAAGAAGTAGAAGAAGGAGAAGTAGAAGGTGAAGTCAGGAGGGTGAATCAGAAGAAGCAGAAGAAGGAGAAGGAGAAGGTGAAGTCTGGAGGGTGAATCAGAAGAATCAGAAGAAGGAGAAGGAGAAGGTGAAGTCTGGAGGGTGAATCAGAAGAAGCAGAAGAAAGAGAAGGAGAAGGTGAAGTCTGGAGGGTGAAGCAGAAGAAACAAAAAAAGGAGAAGGAGAAGGTGAAGACTGGAGGGTGAATCAGAAGAAGTAGAAGAAGGAGAAGGAGAAGGTGAAGTCTGGAGGGTGAATCAGAAGAAGTGGAAGAAGGAGAAGGAGAAGTTGAAGTCTGGAGGGTGAATCAGAAGAAGCAGAAGAAGGAGAAGGAGAAGGTGAAGTCTGGAGGGTGAATCAGAAGAAGCAGAAGAAGGAGAAGGAGAAGATGAAGTCTGGAGGGTGAATCAGAAGAAGTAGAAGAAGGAGAAGGAGAAGGTGAAGTCTGGAGGGTGAATCAGAAGAAGTAGAAGAAGGAGAAGGAGAAGATGAAGTCTGGAGGGTGAATCAGAAGAAACAGAAGAAGGAGAAGGAGAAGGTGAAGTCTGGAGGGTGAATCAGAAGAAGTAGAAGAAGGAGAAGGAGAAGGTGTAGTCTGGAGGGTGAATCAGAAGAAGTAGACGAAGGAGAAGGAGAAGGTGAAGTCTGGAGGGTGAATCAGAAGAAGCAGAAGAAGGAGAAGGAGAAGGTGAAGTCTGGAGGGTGAATCAGAAGAAGTAGAAGAAGGAGAAGGAGAAGGTGAAGTCTGGAGGGTGAATCAGAAGAAGCAGAAGAAGGAGAAGGAGAAGGTGAAGTCTGGAGGGTGAATCAGAAGAAGCAGAATAAGGAGAAGGAGAAGGTGAAGTCTGGAGGGTGAATCAGAAGAAGCAGAAGAAGGAGAAGGAGAAGGTGAAGTCTGGAGGGTGAATCAGAAGAAGTAGAAGAAGGAGAAGGAGAAGGTGAAGTCTGGAGGGTGAATCAGAAGAAGTATAAGAAGGAGAAGGAGAAGGTGAAGTCTGGAGGGTGAATCAGAAGAAGTAGAAGAAGGAGAAGGAGAAGGTGAAGTCTGGATGGTGAAGCAGAAGAAGTAGATGAAGGAGAAGGAGAAGGTGAAGTCAGGAGGGTGAATCAGAAGAAGTAGAAGAGGGAGAAGGAGAAGGTGAGGTCTGGAGGGTGAATCAGAAGAAGCAGAAGAAGGAGAGGGAGAAGGTGAAGTCTGGAGGGTGAATCAGAAGAATCAGAAGAAGGAGAAGGAGAAGGTGAAGTCTGGAGGCTGAATCAGAAGAAGCAGAAGAAAGAGAAGGAGAAGGTGAAGTCTGGAGGGTGAATCAGAAGAAGGAGAAGAAGGAGAAGGAGAAGATGAAGTCTGGAGGCTGAATCAGAAGAAGTAGAAGAAGGAGAAGGAGAAGGTGAAGTCTGGAGGCTGAATCAGAAGAAGTAGAAGAAGGAGAAGGAGAAGGTGAAGTCTGGAGGGTGAATCAGAAGAAACAGAAGAAGGAGAAGGAGAAGGTGAAGTCTGGAGGGTGTATCAGAAGAAGTAGAAGAAGGAGAAGGAGAAGGTGTAGTCTGGAGGGTGAATCAGAAGAAGTAGACGAAGGAGAAGGAGAAGGTCAGGTCTGGAGGGTGAATCAGAAGAAGCAGAAGAAGGAGAAGGAGAAGGTGAAGTCTGGAGGGTGAATCAGAAGAAGTAGAAGAAGGAGAAGGAGAAGGTGAAGTCTGGAGGGTGAATCAGAAGAAGCAGAAGAAGGAGAAGGAGAAGGTGAAGTCTGGAGGGTGATTCAGAAGAAGCAGAAGAAGAAGAAGGAGAAGGTGAAGTCTGGAGGGTGAATCAGAAGAAACAGAAGAAGGAGAAGGAGAAGGTGAAGTCTGGAGGGTGAATCAGAAGAAGTAGAAGAAGGAGAAGGAGAAGGTGTAGTCTGGAGGGTGAATCAGAAGAAGTAGACGAAGGAGAAGGAGAAGGTGAAGTCTGGAGGGTGAATCAGAAGAAGTAGAAGAAGGAGAAGGAGAAGGTGAAGTCTGGAGGGTGAATCAGAAGAAACAGAAGAAGGAGAAGGAGAAGGTGAAGTCTGGAGGGTGAATCAGAAGAAGTAGAAGAAGGAGAAGGAGAAGGTGAAGTCTGGAGGGTGAATCAGAAGAAGCAGAAGAAGGAGAAGGAGAAGATGAAGTCTGGAGGCTGAATCAGAAGAAGTAGAAGAAGGAGAAGGAGAAGGTGAAGTCTGGAGGGTGAATCAGAAGCAGCAGAAGAAGGAGAAGGAGAAGGTGAAGTCTGGAGGGTGAATCAGAAGAAGCAGAAGAAGGAGAAGGAGAAGGTGAAGTCTGGAGGGTGAATCAGAAGAAGCAGAATAAGGAGAAGGAGAAGGTGAAGTCTGGAGGGTGAATCAGAAGAAGCAGAAGAAGGAGAAGGAGAAGGTGAAGTCTGGAGGATGAATCAGAAGAAGAGGAAGAAGGAGAAGGAGAAGGTGAAGTCTGGAGGGTGAATCAGAAGAAGTAGAAGAAGGAGAAGGAGAAGGTGAAGTCTGGAGGGTGAATCAGAAGAAGTAGAAGAAGGAGAAGGAGAAGGTGAAGTCTGGAGGGTGAAGCAGAAGAAGTAGAAGAAGGAGAAGGAGAAGGTGAAGTCAGGAGGGTGAATCAGAAGAAGTAGAAGAAGGAGAAGGAGAAGGTGAAGTCAGGAGGGTGAAGCAGAAGAAGCAGAAGAAGGAGAAGGAGAAGGTGAAGTCTGGAGGGTGAAGCAGACGAAGCAGAAGAAGGAGAAGGAGAAGGTGAAGTCTGGAGGGTGAAGCAGAAGAAGCAGAAGAAGGAGAAGGAGAAGGTGAAGTCTGGAGGGTGAATCAGAAGAAGCAGAAGAAGGAGAAGGAGAAGGTGAAGTCAGGAGGGTGAATCAGAAGAAGCAGAAGAAGGAGAAGGAGAAGGTGAATTTAGGAGGGTGAATCAGAAGAAGCAGAAGAAGGACAAGGAGCAGGTGAAGTCAGGGGGGTGTCGCAGAAGAAGTAGAAGAAGGAGAAGGAGAAGGTGAAGTCAGGACGGTGAAGCAGAAGAAGCAGAAGAAGGAGAAGGAGAAGGTGAAGCCTGGAGGGCGCAGCAGAAGAAGCAGAAGAAGGAGAAGGAGAAGGTGAAGGCTGGAGTGTGAAGCAGAAGAAGCAGAAGAAGGAGAAGTATAAGGTGAAGTCTGGAGGGCGCAGCAGAAGAAGCAGAAGAAGGAGAATGAGAAGGTGAAGTCTGGAGGGTGAATCAGAAGAAGCAGAAGAAGGAGAAGGAGAAGGTGAAGTCTGGAGGGTGAATCAGAAGAAGTAGAAGAAGGAGAAGGAGAAGGTGAAGTCAGGAGGGTGAATCAGAAGAAGTAGAAGAAGGGGAAGGAGAAGGTGAAGTCAGGAGGGTGAATCAGAAGAAGCAGAAGAAGGAGAAGGAGAAGGTGAAGTCTGGAGGGCGACTCAGAAGAAACAGAAGAAGGAGAAGGAGAAGGTGAAGTCTGGAGGGTGAATCAGAAGAAGCAGAAGAAGGAGAAGGAGAAGGTGAAGTCTGGAGGTTGAATCAGAAGAAGCAGAATAACGAGAAGGAGAAGGTGAAGTCTGGAGGGTGAATCAGAAGAAGCAGAATAAGGAGAAGGAGAAGGTGAAGTCTGGAGGGTGAATCAGAAGAAGCAGAAGAAGGAGAAGGAGAAGGTGAAGTCTGGAGGGTGAATCAGAAGAGGTAGAAGAAGGAGAAGGAGAAGGTGAAGTCTGGAGGGTGATGCAGAAGAAGGAGAAGAAGGAGAAGGAGAAGGTGAAGTCAGGAGGGTGAATCAGAAGAAGTAGAAGAAGGAGAAGGAGAAGGTGAAGCCAGGAGGGTGAATCAGAAGAAGCAGAAGAAGGAGAAGGAGAAGGTGAAGTCTGGAGGGTGAATCAGAAGAATCAGAAGAAGGAGAAGGAGAAGGTGAAGTCTGGAGGGTGAATCAGAAGAATCAGAAGAAAGAGAAGGAGAAGGTGAAGTCTGGAGGATGAAGCAGAAGAAACAGAAGAAGGAGAAGGAGAATGTGAAGACTGGAGGGTGAATCAGAAGAAGTAGAAGAAGGAGAAGGAGAAGGTGAAGTCTGGAGGGTGAATCAGAAGAAGTAGAAGAAGGAGAAGGAGAAGGTGAAGTCTGGAGGGTGAATCAGAAGAAGCAGAAGAAGGAGAAGGAGAAGGTGAAGTCTGGAGGGTGAATCAGAAGATGCAGAAGAAGGAGAAGGAGAAGATGAAGTCTGGAGGGTGAATCAGAAGAAGTAGAAGAAGGAGAAGGAGAAGGTGAAGTCTGGAGGGTGAATCAGAAGAAGTAGAAGAAGGAGAAGGAGAAGGTGAAGTCTGGAGGGTGAATCAGAAGAGGTAGAAGAAGGAGAAGGAGAAGGTGAAGTCTGGAGGGTGAAGCAGAAGAAGGAGAAGAAGGAGAAGGAGAAGGTGAAGTCAGGAGGGTGAATCAGAAGAAGCAGAAGAAGGAGAAGGAGAAGGTGAAGTCTGGAGGTTGAATCAGAAGAAGCAGAATAACGAGAAGGAGAAGGTGAAGTCTGGAGGGTGAATCAGAAGAACCAGAATAAGGAGAAGGAGAAGGTGAAGTCTGGAGGGTGAATCAGAAGAAGCAGAAGAAGGAGAAGGAGAAGGTGAAGTCTGGAGGGTGAATCAGAAGAGGTAGAAGAAGGAGAAGGAGAAGGTGAAGTCAGGAGGGTAAAGCAGAAGAAGCAGAAGAAGGAGAAGGAGAAGGTGAAGTCTGGTGGGTGAAGCAGAAGAAGCAGAAGAAGGAGAAGGAGAAGGTGAAGTCTGGAGGGTGAAGCAGAAGAAGCAGAAGAAGGAGAAGGAGAAGGTGAAGTCAGGAGGGTGGATCAGAAGAAGTAGAAGAAGGAGAAGGAGAAGGTGAAGTCTGGAGGGTGAATCAGAAGAAGCAGAAGAAGGAGAAGGAGAAGGTGAAGTCTGGAAGGCGCAGCAGAAGAAGCAGAAGAAGGAGAAAGAGAAGGTGAAGTCTGGAGGGTGAAGCAGAAGAAGCAGAAGAAGGAGAAGGAGAGGGTGAAGTCTGGAGGGTGAATCAGAAGAAGTAGAAGAAGGAGAAGGAGAAGGTGAAGTCAGGAGAGTGAAGCAGAAGAAGCAGAAGAAGGAGAAGGAGAAGGTTAAGTCTGGAGGGCGAAGCAGAAGAAGCAGAAGAAGGAGAAGGAGAAGGTGAAGTCTGGAGGGTGAAGCAGAAGAAGCAGAAGAAGGAGAAGGAGTAGGTGAAGTCTGGAGGGTGAATCAGAAGAAGTAGAAGAAGGAGAAGGAGAAGGTGAAGTCAGGAGGGTGAAGCAGAAGAAGCAGAAGAAGGAGAAGGAGAAGGTGAAGTCTGGAGGGTGAAGCAGAAGAAGCAGAAGAAGGAGAAGGAGAAGGTGAAGTCTGGAGGGTGAATCAGAAGAAGCAGAAGAAGGAGAAGGAGAAGGTGAAGTCTGGAGGGTGAATCAGAAGAAGCAGAAGAAGGAGAAGGAGAAGGTGAAGTCAGGAGGGTGAATCAGAAGAAGCAGAAGAAGGAGAAGGAGAAGGTGAATTTAGGAGGGTGAATCAGAAGAAGCAGAAGAAGGAGAAGGAGCAGGTGAAGTCAGGGGGGTGTAGCAGAAGAAGTAGAAGAAGGAGAAGGAGAAGGTGAAGTCAGGACGGTGAAGCAGAAGAAGCAGAAAAAGGAGAAGGAGAAGTTGAAGCCTGGAGGGCGCAGCAGAAGAAGCAGAAGAAGGAGAAGGAGAAGGTGAAGTCTGGAGTGTGAAGCAGAAGAAGCAGAATAAGGAGAAGGAGAAGATGAAGTCTGGAGGGCGCAGCAGAAGAAGCAGAAGAAGGAGAATGAGAAGGTGAAGTCTGGAGGGTGAATCAGAAGAAGAAGAAGAAGGAGAAGGAGAAGGTGAAGTCTGGAGGGTGAATCAGAAGAAGTAGAAGAAGGAGAAGGAGAAGGTGAAGTCAGGAGGGTGAATCAGAAGAAGTAGAAGAAGGAGAAGGAGAAGGTGATGTCAGGAGGGTGAATCAGAAGAAGCAGAAGAAGGAGAAGGAGAAGGTGAAGTCTGGAGGGCGAATCAGAAGAAACAGAAGAAGGAGAAGGAGAAGGTGAAGTCTGGAGGGTGAATCAGAAGAAGCAGAAGAAGGAGAAGGAGAAGGTGAAGTCTGGAGGTTGAATCAGAAGAAGCAGAATAACGAGAAGGAGAAGGTGAAGTCTGGAGGGTGAATCAGAAGAAGCAGAATAAGGAGAAGGAGAAGGTGAAGTCTGGAGGGTGAATCAGAAGAAGCAGAAGAAGGAGAAGGAGAAGGTGAAGTCTGGAGGGTGAATCAGAAGAGGTAGAAGAAGGAGAAGGAGAAGGTGAAGTCTGGAGGGTGAAGCAGAAGAAGGAGAAGAAGGAGAAGGAGAAGGTGAAGTCAGGAGGGTGAATCAGAAGAAGTAGAAGAAGGAGAAGGAGAAGGTGAAGCCAGGAGGGTGAATCAGAAGAAGCAGAAGAAGGAGAAGGAGAAGGTGAAGTCAGGAGGGTGGATCAGAAGAAGTAGAAGAAGTAGAAGGAGAAGGTGCAGTCTGGAGGGTGAATCAGAAGAAGCAGAAGAAGGAGAAGGAGAAGGTGAAGTCTGGAGGTTGAATCAGAAGAAGCAGAATAACGAGAAGGAGAAGGTGAAGTCTGGAGGGTGAATCAGAAGAAGCAGAATAAGGAGAAGGAGAAGGTGAAGTCTGGAGGGTGAATCAGAAGAAGCAGAAGAAGGAGAAGGAGAAGGTGAAGTCTGGAGGGTGAATCAGAAGAGGTAGAAGAAGGAGAAGGAGAAGGTGAAGTCAGGAGGGTGAAGCAGAAGAAGCAGAAGAAGGAGAAGGAGAAGGTGAAGTCTGGTGGGTGAAGCAGAAGAAGCAGAAGAAGGAGAAGGAGAAGGTGAAGTCTGGAGGGTGAAGCAGAAGAAGCAGAAGAAGGAGAAGGAGAAGGTGAAGTCAGGAGGGTGGATCAGAAGAAGTAGAAGAAGGAGAAGGAGAAGGTGAAGTCTGGAGGGTGAATCAGAAGAAGCAGAAGAAGGAGAAGGAGAAGGTGAAGTCTGGAGGGCGCAGCAGAAGAAGCAGAAGAAGGAGAAAGAGAAGGTGAAGTCTGGAGGGTGAAGCAGAAGAAGCAGAAGAAGGAGAAGGAGAGGGTGAAGTCTGGAGGGTGAAGCAGAAGAAGGAGAAGGAGAAGGTGAAGTCTGGAGGGTGAAGCAGAAGAAGCAGAAGAAGGAGAAGGAGTAGGTGAAGTCTGGAGGGTGAATCAGAAGAAGTAGAAGAAGGAGAAGGAGAAGGTGAAGTCAGGAGGGTGAAGCAGAAGAAGCAGAAGAAGGAGAAGGAGAAGGTGAAGTCTGGAGGGTGAAGCAGAAGAAGCAGAAGAAGGAGAAGGAGAAGGTGAAGTCTGGAGGGTGAATCAGAAGAAGCAGAAGAAGGAGAAGGAGAAGGTGAAGTCTGGAGGGTGAATCAGAAGAAGCAGAAGAAGGAGAAGGAGAAGGTGAAGTCAGTAGGGTGAATCAGAAGAAGCAGAAGAAGGAGAAGGAGAAGGTGAATTTAGGAGGGTGAATCAGAAGAAGCAGAAGAAGGAGAAGGAGCAGGTGAAGTCAGGGGGGTGTAGCAGAAGAAGTAGAAGAAGGAGAAGGAGAAGGTGAAGTCAGGACGGTGAAGCAGAAGAAGCAGAAGAAGGAGAAGGAGAAGGTGAAGCCTGGAGGGCGCAGCAGAAGAAGCAGAAGAAGGAGAAGGAGAAGGTGAAGTCTGGAGTGTGAAGCAGAAGAAGCAGAAGAAGGAGAAGGAGAAGGTGAAGTCTGGAGGGCGCAGCAGAAGAAGCAGAAGAAGGAGAATGAGAAGGTGAAGTCTGGAGGGTGAATCAGAAGAAGCAGAAGAAGGAGAAGGAGAAGGTGAAGTCTGGAGGGTGAATCAGAAGAAGGAGAAGAAGGAGAAGGAGAAGGTGAAGTCAGGAGGGTGAATCAGAAGAAGTAGAAGAAGGAGAAGGAGAAGGTGAAGTCAGGAGGGTGAATCAGAAGAAGCAGAAGAAGGAGAAGGAGAAGGTGAAGTCTGGAGGGCGAATCAGAAGAAACAGAAGAAGGAGAAGGAGAAGGTGAAGTCTGGAGGGTGAATCAGAAGAAGCAGAAGAAGGAGAAGGAGAAGGTGAAGTCTGGAGGTTGAATCAGAAGAAGCAGAATAACGAGAAGCAGAAGGTGAAGTCTGGAGGGTGAATCAGAAGAAGCAGAATAAGGAGAAGGAGAAGGTGAAGTCTGGAGGGTGAATCAGAAGAAGCAGAAGAAGGAGAAGGAGAAGGTGAAGTCTGGAGGGTGAATCAGAAGAATCAGAAGAAGGAGAAGGAGAAGGTGAAGTCTGGAGGGTGAATCAGAAGAATCAGAAGAAAGAGAAGGAGAAGGTGAAGTCTGGAGGTTGAATCAGAAGAAGCAGAATAACGAGAAGGAGAAGGTGAAGTCTGGAGGGTGAATCAGAAGAAGCAGAATAAGGAGAAGGAGAAGGTGAAGTCTGGAGGGTGAATCAGAAGAAGCAGAAGAAGGAGAAGGAGAAGGTGAAGTCTGGAGGGTGAATCAGAAGAGGTAGAAGAAGGAGAAGGAGAAGGTGAAGTCAGGAGGGTGAAGCAGAAGAAGCAGAAGAAGGAGAAGGAGAAGGTGAAGTCTGGTGGGTGAAGCAGAAGAAGCAGAAGAAGGAGAAGGAGAAGGTGAAGTCTGGAGGGTGAAGCAGAAGAAGCAGAAGAAGGAGAAGGAGAAGGTGAAGTCAGGAGGGTGGATCAGAAGAAGTAGAAGAAGGAGAAGGAGAAGGTGAAGTCTGGAGGGTGAATCAGAAGAAGCAGAAGAAGGAGAAGGAGAAGGTGAAGTCTGGAGGGCGCAGCAGAAGAAGCAGAAGAAGGAGAAAGAGAAGGTGAAGTCTGGAGGGTGAAGCAGAAGAAGCAGAAGAAGGAGAAGGAGAGGGTGAAGTCTGGAGGGTGAATCAGAAGAAGTAGAAGAAGGAGAAGGAGTAGGTGAAGTCAGGAGAGTGAAGCAGAAGAAGCAGAAGAAGGAGAAGGAGAAGGTGAAGTCTGGAGGGCGAAGCAGAAGAAGGAGAAGGAGAAGGTGAAGTCTGGAGGGTGAAGCAGAAGAAGCAGAAGAAGGAGAAGGAGTAGGTGAAGTCTGGAGGGTGAATCAGAAGAAGTAGAAGAAGGAGAAGGAGAAGGTGAAGTCAGGAGGGTGAAGCAGAAGAAGCAGAAGAAGGAGAAGGAGAAGGTGAAGTCTGGAGGGTGAAGCAGAAGAAGCAGAAGAAGGAGAAGGAGAAGGTGAAGTCTGGAGGGTGAATCAGAAGAAGCAGAAGAAGGAGAAGGAGAAGGTGAAGTCTGGAGGGTGAATCAGAAGAAGCAGAAGAAGGAGAAGGAGAAGGTGAAGTCAGTAGGGTGAATCAGAAGAAGCAGAAGAAGGAGAAGGAGAAGGTGAATTTAGGAGGGTGAATCAGAAGAAGCAGAAGAAGGAGAAGGAGCAGGTGAAGTCAGGGGGGTGTAGCAGAAGAAGTAGAAGAAGGAGAAGGAGAAGGTGAAGTCAGGACGATGAAGCAGAAGAAGCAGAAGAAGGAGAAGGAGAAGGTGAAGCCTGGAGGGCGCAGCAGAAGAAGCAGAAGAAGGAGAAGGAGAAGGTGAAGTCTGGAGTGTGAAGCAGAAGAAGCAGAAGAAGGAGAAGGAGAAGGTGAAGTCTGGAGGGCGCAGCAGAAGAAGCAGAAGAAGGAGAATGAGAAGGTGAAGTCTGGAGGGTGAATCAGAAGAAGCAGAAGAAGGAGAAGGAGAAGGTGAAGTCTGGAGGGTGAATCAGAAGAAGGAGAAGAAGGAGAAGGAGAAGGTGAAGTCAGGAGGGTGAATCAGAAGAAGTAGAAGAAGGAGAAGGAGAAGGTGAAGTCAGGAGGGTGAATCAGAAGAAGCAGAAGAAGGAGAAGGAGAAGGTGAAGTCTGGAGGGCGAATCAGAAGAAACAGAAGAAGGAGAAGGAGAAGGTGAAGTCTGGAGGGTGAATCAGAAGAAGCAGAAGAAGGAGAAGGAGAAGGTGAAGTCTGGAGGTTGAATCAGAAGAAGCAGAATAACGAGAAGCAGAAGGTGAAGTCTGGAGGGTGAATCAGAAGAAGCAGAATAAGGAGAAGGAGAAGGTGAAGTCTGGAGGGTGAATCAGAAGAAGCAGAAGAAGGAGAAGGAGAAGGTGAAGTCTGGAGGGTGAATCAGAAGAGGTAGAAGAAGGAGAAGGAGATGGTGAAGTCTGGAGGGTGAAGCAGAAGAAGGAGAAGAAGGAGAAGGAGAAGGTGAAGTCAGGAGGGTGAATCAGAAGAAGTAGAAGAAGGAGAAGGAGAAGGTGAAGCCAGGAGGGTGAATCAGAAGAAGCAGAAGAAGGAGAAGGAGAAGGTGAAGTCTGGAGGCTGAAGCAGAAGAAACAGAAGAAGGAGAAGGAGAATGTGAAGACTGGAGGGTGAATCAGAAGAAGTAGAAGAAGGAGAAGGAGAAGGTGAAGTCTGGAGGGTGAATCAGAAGAAGTAGAAGAAGGAGAAGGAGAAGGTGAAGTCTGGAGGGTGAATCAGAAGAAGTGGAAGAAGGAGAAGGAGAAGTTGAAGTCTGGAGGGTGAATCAGAAGAAGCAGAAGAAGGAGAAGGAGAAGGTGAAGTCTGGATGATGAATCAGAAGAAGCAGAAGAAGGAGAAGGAGAAGATGAAGTCTGGAGGGTGAATCAGAAGAAGTAGAAGAAGGAGAAGGAGAAGGTGAAGTCTGGAGGGTGAATCAGAAGAAGTAGAAGAAGGAGAAGGAGAAGATGAAGTCTGGAGGGTGAATCAGAAGAAACAGAAGAAGGAGAAGGAGAAGGTGAAGTCTGGAGGGTGAATCAGAAGAAGTAGAAGAAGGAGAAGGAGAAGGTGTAGTCTGGAGGGTGAATCAGAAGAAGTAGACGAAGGAGAAGGAGAAGGTGAAGTCTGGAGGGTGAATCAGAAGAAGCAGAAGAAGGAGAAGGAGAAGGTGAAGTCTGGAGGGTGAATCAGAAGAAGTAGAAGAAGGAGAAGGAGAAGGTGAAGTCTGGAGGGTGAATCAGAAGAAGCAGAAGAAGGAGAAGGAGAAGGTGAAGTCTGGAGGGTGAATCAGAAGAAGCAGAAGAAGGAGAAGGAGAAGGTGAAGTCTGGAGGGTGAATCAGAAGAAGCAGAATAAGGAGAAGGAGAAGGTGAAGTCTGGAGGGTGAATCAGAAGAAGCAGAAGAAGGAGAAGGAGAAGGTGAAGTCTGGAGGGTGAATCAGAAGAAGTAGAAGAAGGAGAAGGAGAAGGTGAAGTCTGGAGGGTGAATCAGAAGAAGTATAAGAAGGAGAAGGAGAAGGTGAAGTCTGGAGAGTGAATCAGAAGAAGTAGAAGAAGGAGAAGGAGAAGGTGAAGTCTGGAGGGTGAAGCAGAAGAAGTAGATGAAGGAGAAGGAGAAGGTGAATGCAGGAGGGTGAATCAGAAGAAGTAGAAGAAGGAGAAGGAGAAGGTGAGTTCTGGAGGGTGAATCAGAAGAAGCAGAAGAAGGAGAAGGAGAAGGTGAAGTCTGGAGGGTGAATCAGAAGAATCAGAAGAAGGAGAAGGAGAAGGTGAAGTCTGGAGGGTGAATCAGAAGAAGCAGAAGTAAGAGAAGGAGAAGGTGATGTCTGGAGGGTGAAGCAGAAGAAACAGAAGAAGGAGAAGGAGAAGGTGAAGACTGGAGGGTGAATCAGAAGAAGTAGAAGAAGGAGAAGGAGAAGGTGAAGTCTGGAGGGTGAATCAGAAGAAGTAGAAGAAGGAGAAGGAGAAGGTGAAGTCTGGAGGGTGAATCAGAAGAAGCAGAAGAAGGAGAAGGAGAAGGTGAAGTCTGGAGGGTGAATCAGAAGAAGGAGAAGAAGGAGAAGGAGAAGATGAAGTCTGGAGGGTGAATCAGAAGAAGTAGAAGAAGGAGAAGGAGAAGGTGAAGTCTGGAGGCTGAATCAGAAGAAGTAGAAGAAGGAGAAGGAGAAGGTGAAGTCTGGAGGGTGAATCAGAAGAAGCAGAAGAAGGAGAAGGAGAAGATGAAGTCTGGAGGGTGAATCAGAAGAAGTAGAAGAAGGAGAAGGAGAAGGTGAGGAGAGAGAGTCTGGAGGGTGAATCAGAAGAAGCAGAAGAAGGAGAAGGAGAAGGTGAAGCCTGGAGGGCGCAGCAGAAGAAGCAGAAGAAGGAGAAGGAGAAGGTGAAGTCTGGAGTGTGAAGCAGAAGAAGCAGAAGAAGGAGAAGGAGAAGGTGAAGTCTGGAGGGCGCAGCAGAAGAAGCAGAAGAAGGAGAATGAGAAGGTGAAGTCTGGAGGGTGAATCTGAAGAAGCAGAGAGGAGGAGAAGGAGAAGGTGAAGTCTGGAGGGTGAATCAGAAGAAGTAGAAGAAGGAGAAGGAGAAGGTGAAGTCTGGAGGGTGAAGCAGAAGAAGTAGAAAAAGGAGAAGGAAAAGGTGAAGTCAGGAGGGTGAATCAGAAGAAGTAGAAGAAGGAGAAGGAGAAGGTGAAGTCAGGAGGGTGAATCAGAAGAAGCAGAAGAAGGAGAAGGAGAAGGTGAAGTCTGGAGGGTGAATCAGAAGAATCAGAAGAAGGAGAAGGAGAAGGTGAAGTCTGGAGGGTGAATCAGAAGAAGCAGAAGAAAGAGAAGGAGAAGGTGAAGTCTGGAGGGTGAAGCAGAAGAAACAAAAAAAGGAGAAGGAGAAGGTGAAGACTGGAGGGTGAATCAGAAGACGTAGAAGAAGGAGAAGGAGAAGGTGAAGTCTGGAGGGTGAATCAGAAGAAGTGGAAGAAGGAGAAGGAGAAGTTGAAGTCTGGAGGGTGAATCAGAAGAAGCAGAAGAAGGAGAAGGAGAAGGTGAAGTCTGGAGGGTGAATCAGAAGAAGCAGAAGAAGGAGAAGGAGAAGATGAAGTCTGGAGGGTGAATCAGAAGAAGTAGAAGAAGGAGAAGGAGAAGGTGAAGTCTGGAGGGTGAATCAGAAGAAGTAGAAGAAGGAGAAGGAGAAGGTGAAGTCTGGAGGGTGAAGCAGAAGAAATAGAAGAAGGAGAAGGAGAAGGTGAAGTCAGGAGGGTGAATCAGAAGAAGTAGAAGAAGGAGAAGGAGAAGGTGAAGTCAGGAGGGTGAATCAGAAGAAGCAGAAGAAGGAGAAGGAGAAGGTGAAGTCTGGAGGGTGAATCAGAAGAATCAGAAGACGGAGAAGGAGAAGGTGAAGTCTGGAGGGTGAATCAGAAGAAGCAGAAGAAAGAGAAGGAGAAGGTGAAGTCTGGAGGGTGAAGCAGAAGAAACAAAAAAAGGAGAAGGAGAAGGTGAAGACTGGAGGGTGAATCAGAAGAAGTAGAAGAAGGAGAAGGAGAAGGTGAAGTCTGGAGGGTGAATCAGAAGAAGTGGAAGAAGGAGAAGGAGAAGTTGAAGTCTGGAGGGCGAATCAGAAGAAGCAGAAGAAGGAGAAGGAGAAGGTGAAGTCTGGAGGGTGAATCAGAAGAAGCAGAAGAAGGAGAAGGAGAAGATGAAGTCTGGAGGGTGAATCAGAAGAAGTAGAAGAAGGAGAAGGAGAAGGTGAAGTCTGGAGGGTGAATCAGAAGAAGTAGAAGAAGGAGAAGGAGAAGATGAAGTCTGGAGGGTGAATCAGAAGAAACAGAAGAAGAGAGGAGGGAGAGGGGGGGAGGGAGGGGGGGAAGGAAGATGGGCGTAAGATGGGTGAAGTCTGGAGGGTGAATCAGAAGAAGTAGAAGAAGGAGAAGGAGAAGGTGTAGTCTGGAGGGTGAATCAGAAGAAGTAGACGAAGGAGAAGGAGAAGGTGAAGTCTGGAGGGTGAATCAGAAGAAGCAGAGGAAGGAGAAGGAGAAGGTGAAGTCTGGAGGGTGAATCAGAAGAAGTAGAAGAAGGAGAAGGAGAAGGTGAAGTCTGGAGGGTGAATCAGAAGAAGCAGAAGAAGGAGAAGGAGAAGGTGAAGTCTGGAGGGTGAATCAGAAGAAGCAGAAGAAGGAGAAGGAGAAGGTGAAGTCTGGAGGGTGAATCAGAAGAAGCAGAATAAGGAGAAGGAGAAGGTGAAGTCTGGAGGGTGAATCAGAAGAAGCAGAAGAAGGAGAAGGAGAAGGTGAAGTCTGGAGGGTGAATCAGAAGAAGTAGAAGAAGGAGAAGGAGAAGGTGAAGTCTGGAGGGTGAATCAGAAGAAGTATAAGAAGGAGAAGGAGAAGGTGAAGTCTGGAGGGTGAATCAGAAGAAGTAGAAGAAGGAGAAGGAGAAGGTGAAGTCTGGAGGGTGAAGCAGAAGAAGTAGCTGAAGGAGAAGGAGAAGGTGAAGTCAGGAGGGTGAATCAGAAGAAGTAGAAGAAGGAGAAGGAGAAGGTGAAGTCTGGAGGGTGAATCAGAAGAAGTAGAAGAAGGAGAAGGAGAAGGTGAAGTCTGGAGGGTGAATCAGAAGAAGCAGAAGAAGGAGAAGGAGAAGGTGAAGTCTGGAGGGTGAATCAGAAGAAGTAGAAGAAGGAGAAGGAGAAGGTGAAGTCTGGAGGCTGAATCAGAAGAAGTAGAAGAAGGAGAAGGAGAAGGTGAAGTCAGGACGGTGAAGCAGAAGAAGCAGAAGAAGGAGAAGGAGAAGGTGAAGCCTGGAGGGCGCAGCAGAAGAAGCAGAAGAAGGAGAAGGAGAAGTTGAAGTCTGGAGTGTGAAGCAGAAGAAGCAGAAGAAGGAGAAGGAGAAGGTGAAGTCTGGAGGGCGCAGCAGAAGAAGCAGAAGAAGGAGAATGAGAAGGTGAAGTCTGGAGGGTGAATCAGAAGAAGCAGAAGAAGGAGAAGGAGAAGGTGAAGTCTGGAGGGTGAATCAGAAGAAGTAGAAGAAGGAGAAGGAGAAGGTGAAGTCTGGAGGGTGAAGCAGAAGAAGTAGAAGAAGGAGAAGGAGAAGGTGAAGTCAGGAGGGTGAATCAGAAGAAGTAGAAGAAGGAGAAGGAGAAGGTGAAGTCAGGAGGGTGAATCAGAAGAAGCAGAAGAAGGAGAAGGAGAAGCTGAAGTCTGGAGGGTGAATCAGAAGAATCAGAAGAAGGAGAAGGAGAAGGTGAAGTCTGGAGGGTGAATCAGAAGAAGCAGAAGAAAGAGAAGGAGAAGGTGAAGTCTGGAGGGTGAAGCAGAAGAAACAAAAAAAGGAGAAGGAGAAGGTGAAGACTGGAGGGTGAATCAGAAGACGTAGAAGAAGGAGAAGGAGAAGGTGAAGTCTGGAGGGTGAATCAGAAGAAGTGGAAGAAGGAGAAGGAGAAGTTGAAGTCTGGAGGGTGAATCAGAAGAAGCAGAAGAAGGAGAAGGAGAAGGTGAAGTCTGGAGGGTGAATCAGAAGAAGCAGAAGAAGGAGAAGGAGAAGATGAAGTCTGGAGGGTGAATCAGAAGAAGTAGAAGAAGGAGAAGGAGAAGGTGAAGTCTGTAGGGTGAATCAGAAGAAGTAGAAGAAGGAGAAGGAGAAGGTGAAGTCTGGAGGGTGAAGCAGAAGAAATAGAAGAAGGAGAAGGAGAAGGTGAAGTCAGGAGGGTGAATCAGAAGAAGTAGAAGAAGGAGAAGGAGAAGGTGACGTCAGGAGGGTGAATCAGAAGAAGCAGAAGAAGGAGAAGGAGAAGGTGAAGTCTGGAGGGTGAATCAGAAGAATCAGAAGAAGGAGAAGGAGAAGGTGAAGTCTGGAGGGTGAATCAGAAGAAGCAGAAGAAAGAGAAGGAGAAGGTGAAGTCTGGAGGGTGAAGCAGAAGAAACAAAAAAAGGAGAAGGAGAAGGTGAAGACTGGAGGGTGAATCAGAAGAAGTAGAAGAAGGAGAAGGAGAAGGTGAAGTCTGGAGGGTGAATCAGAAGAAGTGGAAGAAGGAGAAGGAGAAGTTGAAGTCTGGAGGGTGAATCAGAAGAAGCAGAAGAAGGAGAAGGAGAAGGTGAAGTCTGGAGGGTGAATCAGAAGAAGCAGAAGAAGGAGAAGGAGAAGATGAAGTCTGGAGGGTGAATCAGAAGAAGTAGAAGAAGGAGAAGGAGAAGGTGAAGTCTGGAGGGTGAATCAGAAGAAGTAGAAGAAGGAGAAGGAGAAGATGAAGTCTGGAGGGTGAATCAGAAGAAACAGAAGAAGGAGAAGGAGAAGGTGAAGTCTGGAGGGTGAATCAGAAGAAGTAGAAGAAGGAGAAGGAGAAGGTGTAGTCTGGAGGGTGAATCAGAAGAAGTAGACGAAGGAGAAGGAGAAGGTGAAGTCTGGAGGGTGAATCAGAAGAAGCAGAGGAAGGAGAAGGAGAAGGTGAAGTCTGGAGGGTGAATCAGAAGAAGTAGAAGAAGGAGAAGGAGAAGGTGAAGTCTGGAGGGTGAATCAGAAGAAGCAGAAGAAGGAGAAGGAGAAGGTGAAGTCTGGAGGGTGAATCAGAAGAAGCAGAAGAAGGAGAAGGAGAAGGTGAAGTCTGGAGGGTGAATCAGAAGAAGCAGAATAAGGAGAAGGAGAAGGTGAAGTCTGGAGGGTGAATCAGAAGAAGCAGAAGAAGGAGAAGGAGAAGGTGAAGTCTGGAGGGTGAATCAGAAGAAGTAGAAGAAGGAGAAGGAGAAGGTGAAGTCTGGAGGGTGAATCAGAAGAAGTATAAGAAGGAGAAGGAGAAGGTGAAGTCTGGAGGGTGAATCAGAAGAAGTAGAAGAAGGAGAAGGAGAAGGTGAAGTCTGGAGGGTGAAGCAGAAGAAGTAGCTGAAGGAGAAGGAGAAGGTGAAGTCAGGAGGGTGAATCAGAAGAGGTAGAAGAAGGAGAAGGAGAAGGTGAGGTCTGGAGGGTGAATCAGAAGAAGCAGAAGAAGGAGAGGGAGAAGGTGAAGTCTGGAGGGTGAATCAGAAGAATCAGAAGAAGGAGAAGGAGAAGGTGAAGTCTGGAGGGTGAATCAGAAGAAGCAGAAGAAAGAGAAGGAGAAGGTGAAGTCTGGAGGGTGAAGCAGAAGAAACAGAAGAAGGAGAAGGAGAAGGTGAAGACTGGAGGGTGAATCAGAAGAAGTAGAAGAAGGAGAAGGAGAAGGTGAAGTCTGGAGGGTGAATCAGAAGAAGTAGAAGAAGGAGAAGGAGAAGGTGAAGTCTGGAGGGTGAATCAGAAGAAGCAGAAGAAGGAGAAGGAGAAGGTGAAGTCTGGAGGGTGAATCAGAAGAAGGAGAAGAAGGAGAAGGAGAAGATGAAGTCTGGAGGGTGAATCAGAAGAAGTAGAAGAAGGAGAAGGAGAAGGTGAAGTCTGGAGGCTGAATCAGAAGAAGTAGAAGAAGGAGAAGGAGAAGGTGAAGTCTGGAGGGTGAATCAGAAGAAACAGAAGAAGGAGAAGGAGAAGGTGAAGTCTGGAGGGTGTATCAGAAGAAGTAGAAGAAGGAGAAGGAGAAGGTGTAGTCTGGAGGGTGAATCAGAAGAAGTAGACGAAGGAGAAGGAGAAGGTGAAGTCTGGAGGGTAAATCAGAAGAAGCAGAAGAAGGAGAAGGAGAAGGTGAAGTCTGGAGGGTGAATCAGAAGAAGTAGAAGACGGAGAAGGAGAAGGTGAAGTCTGGAGGGTGAATCAGAAGAAGCAGAAGAAGGAGAAGGAGAAGGTGAAGTCTGGAGGGTGAATCAGAAGAAGCAGAAGAAGGAGAAGGAGAAGGTGAAGTCTGGAGGGTGAATCAGAAGAAACAGAAGAAGGAGAAGGAGAAGGTGAAGTCTGGAGGGTGAATCAGAAGAAGTAGAAGAAGGAGAAGGAGAAGGTGTAGTCTGGAGGGTGAATCAGAAGAAGTAGATGAAGGAGAAGGAGAAGGTGAAGTCTGGAGGGTGAATCAGAAGAAGTAGAAGAAGGAGAAGGAGAAGGTGAAGTCTGGAGGGTGAATCAGAAGAAACAGAAGAAGGAGAAGGAGAAGGTGAAGTCTGGAGGGTGAATCAGAAGAAGTAGAAGAAGGAGAAGGAGAAGGTGTAGTCTGGAGGGTGAATCAGAAGAAGTAGACGAAGGAGAAGGAGAAGGTGAAGTCTGGAGGGTGAATCAGAAGAAGCAGAAGAAGGAGAAGGAGAAGATGAAGTCTGGAGGGTGAATCAGAAGAAGTAGAAGAAGGAGAAGGAGAAGGTGAAGTCTGGAGGGTGAATCAGAAGAAGCAGAAGAAGGAGAAGTAGAAGGTGAAGTCTGGAGGGTGAATCAGAAGAAGCAGAAGAAGGAGAAGGAGAAGGTGAAGTCTGGAGGGTGAATCAGAAGAAGCAGAATAAGGAGAAGGAGAAGGTGAAGTCTGGAGGGTGAATCAGAAGAAGCAGAAGAAGGAGAAGGAGAAGGTGAAGTCTGGAGGATGAATCAGAAGAAGTAGAAGAAGGAGAAGGAGAAGGTGAAGTCTGGAGGGTGAATCAGAAGAAGTAGAAGAAGGAGAAGGAGAAGGTGAAGTCTGGAGGGTGAATCAGAAGAAGTAGAAGAAGGAGAAGGAGAAGGTGAAGTCTGGAGGGTGAAGCAGAAGAAGTAGAAGAAGGAGAAGGAGAAGGTGAAGTCAGGAGGGTGAATCAGAAGAAGTAGAAGAAGGAGAAGGAGAAGGTGAAGTCAGGAGGGTGAAGCAGAAGAAGCAGAAGAAGGAGAAGGAGAAGGTGAAGTCTGGAGGGTGAAGCAGAAGAAGCAGAAGAAGGAGAAGTAGAAGGTGAAGTCTGGAGGGTGAATCAGAAGAAGCAGAAGAAGGAGAAGGAGAAGGTGAAGTCTGGAGGGTGAATCAGAAGAAGCAGAAGAAGGAGAAGGAGAAGGTGAAGTCAGGAGGGTGAATCAGAAGAAGCAGAAGATGGAGAAGGAGAAGGTGAATTTAGGAGGGTGAATCAGAAGAAGCAGAAGAAGGAGAAGGAGCAGGTGAAGTCAGGGGGGTGTCGCAGAAGAAGTAGAAGAAGGAGAAGGAGAAGGTGAAGTCAGGACGGTGAAGCAGAAGAAGCAGAAGAAGGAGAAGGAGAAGGTGAAGCCTGGAGGGCGCAGCAGGAGAAGCAGAAGAAGGAGAAGGAGAAGGTGAAGTCTGGAGTGTGAAGCAGAAGAAGGAGAAGGAGAAGGTGAAGTCTGGAGGGCGCAGCAGAAGAAGCAGAAGAAGGAGAATGAGAAGGTGAAGTCTGGAGGGTGAATCAGAAGAAGCAGAAGAAGGAGAAGGAGAAGGTGAAGTCTGGAGGGTGAATCAGAAGAAGTAGAAGAAGGAGAAGGAGAAGGTGAAGTCAGGAGGGTGAATCAGAAGAAGTAGAAGAAGGAGAAGGAGAAGGTGAAGTCAGGAGGGTGAATCAGAAGAAGCAGAAGAAGGAGAAGGAGAAGGTGAAGTCTGGAGGGCGAATCAGAAGAAACAGAAGAAGGAGAAGGAGAAGGTGAAGTCTGGAGGGTGAATCAGAAGAAGCAGAAGAAGGAGAAGGAGAAGGTGAAGTCTGGAGGTTGAATCAGAAGAAGCAGAATAACGAGAAGGAGAAGGTGAAGTCTGGAGGGTGAATCAGAAGAAGCAGAATAAGGAGAAGGAGAAGGTGAAGTCTGGAGGGTGAATCAGAAGAAGCAGAAGAAGGAGAAGGAGAAGGTGAAGTCTGGAGGGTGAATCAGAAGAGGTAGAAGAAGGAGAAGGAGAAGGTGAAGTCTGGAGGGTGAAGCAGAAGAAGGAGAAGAAGGAGAAGGAGAAGGTGAAGTCAGGAGGGTGAATCAGAAGAAGTAGAAGAAGGAGAAGGAGAAGGTGAAGCCAGGAGGGTGAATCAGAAGAAGCAGAAGAAGGAGAAGGAGAAGGTGAAGTCTGGAGGGTGAATCAGAAGAATCAGAAGAAGGAGAAGGAGAAGGTGAAGTCTGGAGGGTGAATCAGAAGAATCAGAAGAAAGAGAAGGAGAAGGTGAAGTCTGGAGGCTGAAGCAGATGAAACAGAAGAAGGAGAAGGAGAATGTGAAGACTGGAGGGTGAATCAGAAGAAGTAGAAGAAGGAGAAGGAGAAGGTGAAGTCTGGAGGGTGAATCAGAAGAAGTAGAAGAAGGAGAAGGAGAAGGTGAAGTCTGGAGGGTGAATCAGAAGAAGCAGAAGAAGGAGAAGGAGAAGGTGAAGTCTGGAGGGTGAATCAGAAGATGCAGAAGAAGGAGAAGGAGAAGATGAAGTCTGGAGGGTGAATCAGAAGAAGTAGAAGAAGGAGAAGGAGAAGGTGAAGTCTGGAGGGTGAATCAGAAGAAGTAGAAGAAGGAGAAGGAGAAGGTGAAGTCTGGAGGTTGAATCAGAAGAGGTAGAAGAAGGAGAAGGAGAAGGTGAAGTCTGGAGGGTGAAGCAGAAGAAGGAGAAGAAGGAGAAGGAGAAGGTGAAGTCAGGAGGGTGAATCAGAAGAAGCAGAAGAAGGAGAAGGAGAAGGTGAAGTCTGGAGGTTGAATCAGAAGAAGCAGAATAACGAGAAGGAGAAGGTGAAGTCTGGAGGGTGAATCAGAAGAACCAGAATAAGGAGAAGGAGAAGGTGAAGTCTGGAGGGTGAATCAGAAGAAGCAGAAGAAGGAGAAGGAGAAGGTGAAGTCTGGAGGGTGAATCAGAAGAGGTAGAAGAAGGAGAAGGAGAAGGTGAAGTCAGGAGGGTGAAGCAGAAGAAGCAGAAGAAGGAGAAGGAGAAGGTGAAGTCTGGTGGGTGAAGCAAAAGAAGCAGAAGAAGGAGAAGGAGAAGGTGAAGTCTGGAGGGTGAAGCAGAAGAAGCAGAAGAAGGAGAAGGAGAAGGTGAAGTCAGGAGGGTGGATCAGAAGAAGTAGAAGAAGGAGAAGGAGAAGGTGAAGTCTGGAGGGTGAATCAGAAGAAGCAGAAGAAGGAGAAGGAGAAGGTGAAGTCTGGAAGGCGCAGCAGAAGAAGCAGAAGAAGGAGAAAGAGAAGGTGAAGTCTGGAGGGTGAAGCAGAAGAAGCAGAAGAAGGAGAAGGAGAGGGTGAAGTCTGGAGGGTGAATCAGAAGAAGTAGAAGAAGGAGAAGGAGAAGGTGAAGTCAGGAGAGTGAAGCAGAAGAAGCAGAAGAAGGAGAAGGAGAAGGTGAAGTCTGGAGGGCGAAGCAGAAGAAGCAGAAGAAGGAGAAGGAGAAGGTGAAGTCTGGAGGGTAAAGCAGAAGAAGCAGAAGAAGGAGAAGGAGTAGGTGAAGTCTGGAGGGTGAATCAGAAGAAGTAGAAGAAGGAGAAGGAGAAGGTGAAGTCAGGAGGGTGAAGCAGAAGAAGCAGAAGAAGGAGAAGGAGAAGGTGAAGTCTGGAGGGTGAAGCAGAAGAAGCAGAAGAAGGAGAAGGAGAAGGTGAAGTCTGGAGGGTGAATCAGAAGAAGCAGAAGAAGGAGAAGGAGAAGGTGAAGTCTGGAGGGTGAATCAGAAGAAGCAGAAGAAGGAGAAGGAGAAGGTGAAGTCAGGAGGGTGAATCAGAAGAAGCAGAAGAAGGAGAAGGAGAAGGTGAATTTAGGAGGGTGAATCAGAAGAAGCAGAAGAAGGAGAAGGAGCAGGTGAAGTCAGGGGGGTGTAGCAGAAGAAGTAGAAGAAGGAGAAGGAGAAGGTGAAGTCAGGACGGTGAAGCAGAAGAAGCAGAAGAAGGAGAAGGAGAAGGTGAAGCCTGGAGGGCGCAGCAGAAGAAGCAGAAGAAGGAGAAGGAGAAGGTGAAGTCTGGAGTGTGAAGCAGAAGAAGCAGAAGAAGGAGAAGGAGAAGGTGAAGTCTGGAGGGCGCAGCAGAAGAAGCAGAAGAAGGAGAATGAGAAGGTGAAGTCTGGAGGGTGAATCAGAAGAAGAAGAAGAAGGAGAAGGAGAAGGTGAAGTCTGGAGGGTGAATAAGAAGAAGTAGAAGAAGGAGAAGGAGAAGGTGAAGTCAGGAGGGTGAATCAGAAGAAGTAGAAGAAGGAGAAGGAGAAGGTGAAGTCAGGAGGGTGAATCAGAAGAAGCAGAAGAAGGAGAAGGAGAAGGTGAAGTCTGGAGGGCGAATCAGAAGAAACAGAAGAAGGAGAAGGAGAAGGTGAAGTCTGGAGGGTGAATCAGAAGAAGCAGAAGAAGGAGAAGGAGAAGGTGAAGTCTGGAGGTTGAATCAGAAGAAGCAGAATAACGAGAAGGAGAAGGTGAAGTCTGGAGGGTGAATCAGAAGAAGCAGAATAAGGAGAAGGAGAAGGTGAAGTCTGGAGGGTGAATCAGAAGAAGCAGAAGAAGGAGAAGGAGAAGGTGAAGTCTGGAGGGTGAATCAGAAGAGGTAGAAGAAGGAGAAGGAGAAGGTGAAGTCTGGAGGGTGAAGCAGAAGAAGGAGAAGAAGGAGAAGGAGAAGGTGAAGTCAGGAGGGTGAATCAGAAGAAGTAGAAGAAGGAGAAGGAGAAGGTGAAGTCTGGAGGGTGAATCAGAAGAATCAGAAGAAGGAGAAGGAGAAGGTGAAGTCTGGAGGGTGAATCAGAAGAATCAGAAGAAAGAGAAGGAGAAGGTGAAGTCTGGAGGCTGAAGCAGATGAAACAGAAGAAGGAGAAGGAGAATGTGAAGACTGGAGGGTGAATCAGAAGAAGTAGAAGAAGGAGAAGGAGAAGGTGAAGTCTGGAGGGTGAATCAGAAGAAGTAGAAGAAGGAGAAGGAGAAGGTGAAGTCTGGAGGGTGAATCAGAAGAAGCAGAAGAAGGAGAAGGAGAAGGTGAAGTCTGGAGGGTGAATCAGAAGATGCAGAAGAAGGAGAAGGAGAAGATGAAGTCTGGAGGGTGAATCAGAAGAAGTAGAAGAAGGAGAAGGAGAAGGTGAAGTCTGGAGGGTGAATCAGAAGAAGTAGAAGAAGGAGAAGGAGAAGGTGAAGTCTGGAGGTTGAATCAGAAGAGGTAGAAGAAGGAGAAGGAGAAGGTGAAGTCTGGAGGGTGAAGCAGAAGAAGGAGAAGAAGGAGAAGGAGAAGGTGAAGTCAGGAGGGTGAATCAGAAGAAGCAGAAGAAGGAGAAGGAGAAGGTGAAGTCTGGAGGTTGAATCAGAAGAAGCAGAATAACGAGAAGGAGAAGGTGAAGTCTGGAGGGTGAATCAGAAGAACCAGAATAAGGAGAAGGAGAAGGTGAAGTCTGGAGGGTGAATCAGAAGAAGCAGAAGAAGGAGAAGGAGAAGGTGAAGTCTGGAGGGTGAATCAGAAGAGGTAGAAGAAGGAGAAGGAGAAGGTGAAGTCAGGAGGGTGAAGCAGAAGAAGCAGAAGAAGGAGAAGGAGAAGGTGAAGTCTGGTGGGTGAAGCAAAAGAAGCAGAAGAAGGAGAAGGAGAAGGTGAAGTCTGGAGGGTGAAGCAGAAGAAGCAGAAGAAGGAGAAGGAGAAGGTGAAGTCAGGAGGGTGGATCAGAAGAAGTAGAAGAAGGAGAAGGAGAAGGTGAAGTCTGGAGGGTGAATCAGAAGAAGCAGAAGAAGGAGAAGGAGAAGGTGAAGTCTGGAAGGCGCAGCAGAAGAAGCAGAAGAAGGAGAAAGAGAAGGTGAAGTCTGGAGGGTGAAGCAGAAGAAGCAGAAGAAGGAGAAGGAGAGGGTGAAGTCTGGAGGGTGAATCAGAAGAAGTAGAAGAAGGAGAAGGAGAAGGTGAAGTCAGGAGAGTGAAGCAGAAGAAGCAGAAGAAGGAGAAGGAGAAGGTGAAGTCTGGAGGGCGAAGCAGAAGAAGCAGAAGAAGGAGAAGGAGAAGGTGAAGTCTGGAGGGTAAAGCAGAAGAAGCAGAAGAAGGAGAAGGAGTAGGTGAAGTCTGGAGGGTGAATCAGAAGAAGTAGAAGAAGGAGAAGGAGAAGGTGAAGTCAGGAGGGTGAAGCAGAAGAAGCAGAAGAAGGAGAAGGAGAAGGTGAAGTCTGGAGGGTGAAGCAGAAGAAGCAGAAGAAGGAGAAGGAGAAGGTGAAGTCTGGAGGGTGAATCAGAAGAAGCAGAAGAAGGAGAAGGAGAAGGTGAAGTCTGGAGGGTGAATCAGAAGAAGCAGAAGAAGGAGAAGGAGAAGGTGAAGTCAGGAGGGTGAATCAGAAGAAGCAGAAGAAGGAGAAGGAGAAGGTGAATTTAGGAGGGTGAATCAGAAGAAGCAGAAGAAGGAGAAGGAGCAGGTGAAGTCAGGGGGGTGTAGCAGAAGAAGTAGAAGAAGGAGAAGGAGAAGGTGAAGTCAGGACGGTGAAGCAGAAGAAGCAGAAGAAGGAGAAGGAGAAGGTGAAGCCTGGAGGGCGCAGCAGAAGAAGCAGAAGAAGGAGAAGGAGAAGGTGAAGTCTGGAGTGTGAAGCAGAAGAAGCAGAAGAAGGAGAAGGAGAAGGTGAAGTCTGGAGGGCGCAGCAGAAGAAGCAGAAGAAGGAGAATGAGAAGGTGAAGTCTGGAGGGTGAATCAGAAGAAGAAGAAGAAGGAGAAGGAGAAGGTGAAGTCTGGAGGGTGAATAAGAAGAAGTAGAAGAAGGAGAAGGAGAAGGTGAAGTCAGGAGGGTGAATCAGAAGAAGTAGAAGAAGGAGAAGGAGAAGGTGAAGTCAGGAGGGTGAATCAGAAGAAGCAGAAGAAGGAGAAGGAGAAGGTGAAGTCTGGAGGGCGAATCAGAAGAAACAGAAGAAGGAGAAGGAGAAGGTGAAGTCTGGAGGGTGAATCAGAAGAAGCAGAAGAAGGAGAAGGAGAAGGTGATGTCTGGAGGTTGAATCAGAAGAAGCAGAATAACGAGAAGGAGAAGGTGAAGTCTGGAGGGTGAATCAGAAGAAGCAGAATAAGGAGAAGGAGAAGGTGAAGTCTGGAGGGTGAATCAGAAGAAGCAGAAGAAGGAGAAGGAGAAGGTGAAGTCTGGAGGGTGAATCAGAAGAGGTAGAAGAAGGAGAAGGAGAAGGTGAAGTCTGGAGGGTGAAGCAGAAGAAGGAGAAGAAGGAGAAGGAGAAGGTGAAGTCAGGAGGGTGAATCAGAAGAAGTAGAAGAAGGAGAAGGAGAAGGTGAAGCCAGGAGGGTGAATCAGAAGAAGCAGAAGAAGGAGAAGGAGAAGGTGAAGTCAGGAGGGTGGATCAGAAGAAGTAGAAGAAGGAGAAGGAGAAGGTGCAGTCTGGAGGGTGAATCAGAAGAAGCAGAAGAAGGAGAAGGAGAAGGTGAAGTCTGGAGGTTGAATCAGAAGAAGCAGAATAACGAGAAGGAGAAGGTGAAGTCTGGAGGGTGAATCAGAAGAAGCAGAATAAGGAGAAGGAGAAGGTGAAGTCTGGAGGGTGAATCAGAAGAAGCAGAAGAAGGAGAAGGAGAAGGTGAAGTCTGGAGGGTGAATCAGAAGAGGTAGAAGAAGAAGAAGGAGAAGGTGAAGTCAGGAGGGTGAAGCAGAAGAAGCAGAAGAAGGAGAAGGAGAAGGTGAAGTCTGGTGGGTGAAGCAGAAGAAGCAGAAGAAGGAGAAGGAGAAGGTGAAGTCTGGAGGGTGAAGCAGAAGAAGCAGAAGAAGGAGAAGGAGAAGGTGAAGTCAGGAGGGTGGATCAGAAGAAGTAGAAGAAGGAGAAGGAGAAGGTGAAGTCTGGAGGGTGAATCAGAAGAAGCAGAAGAAGGAGAAGGAGAAGGTGAAGTCTGGAGGGCGCAGCAGAAGAAGCAGAAGAAGGAGAAAGAGAAGGTGAAGTCTGGAGGGTGAAGCAGAAGAAGCAGAAGAAGGAGAAGGAGAGGGTGAAGTCTGGAGGGTGAATCAGAAGAAGTAGAAGAAGGAGAAGGAGTAGGTGAAGTCAGGAGAGTGAAGCAGAAGAAGCAGAAGAAGGAGAAGGAGATGGTGAAGTCTGGAGGGCGAAGCAGAAGAAGCAGAAGAAGGAGAAGGAGAAGGTGAAGTCTGGAGGGTGAAGCAGAAGAAGCAGAAGAAGGAGAAGGAGTAGGTGAAGTCTGGAGGGTGAATCAGAAGAAGTAGAAGAAGGAGAAGGAGAAGGTGAAGTCAGGAGGGTGAAGCAGAAGAAGCAGAAGAAGGAGAAGGAGAAGGTGATGTCTGGAGGGTGAAGCAGAAGAAGCAGAAGAAGGAGAAGGAGAAGGTGAAGTCTGGAGGGTGAATCAGAAGAAGCAGAAGAAGGAGAAGGAGAAGGTGAAGTCTGGAGGGTGAATCAGAAGAAGCAGAAGAAGGACAAGGAGAAGGTGAAGTCAGGAGGGTGAATCAGAAGAAGCAGAAGAAGGAGAAGGAGAAGGTGAATTTAGGAGGGTGAATCAGAAGAAGCAGAAGAAGGAGAAGGAGCAGGTGAAGTCAGGGGGGTGTAGCAGAAGAAGTAGAAGAAGGAGAAGGAGAAGGTGAAGTCAGGACGGTGAAGCAGAAGAAGCAGAAGAAGGAGAAGGAGAAGGTGAAGTCAGGAGGGTGGATCAGAAGAAGTAGTAGAAGGAGAAGGAGAAGGTGAAGTCTGGAGGGTGAATCAGAAGAAGCAGAAGAAGGAGAAGGAGAAGGTGAAGTCTGGAGGGCGCAGCAGAAGAAGCAGAAGAAGGAGAAAGAGAAGGTGAAGTCTGGAGGGTGAAGCAGAAGAAGCAGAAGAAGGAGAAGGAGAGGGTGAAGTCTGGAGGGTGAATCAGAAGAAGTAGAAGAAGGAGAAGGAGTAGGTGAAGTCAGGAGAGTGAAGCAGAAGAAGCAGAAGAAGGAGAAGGAGAAGGTGAAGTCTGGAGGGCGAAGCAGAAGAAGCAGAAGAAGGAGAAGGAGAAGGTGAAGTCTGGAGGGTGAAGCAGAAGAAGCAGAAGAAGGAGAAGGAGTAGGTGAAGTCTGGAGGGTGAATCAGAAGAAGTAGCAGAAGGAGAAGGAGAAGGTGAAGTCAGGAGGGTGAAGCAGAAGAAGCAGAAGAAGGAGAAGGAGAAGGTGATGTCTGGAGGGTGAAGCAGAAGAAGCAGAAGAAGGAGAAGGAGAAGGTGAAGTCTGGAGGGTGAATCAGAAGATGCAGAAGAAGGAGAAGGAGAAGATGAAGTCTGGAGGGTGAATCAGAAGAAGTAGAAGAAGGAGAAGGAGAAGGTGAAGTCTGGAGGGTGAATCAGAAGAAGCAGAATAAGGAGAAGGAGAAGGTGAAGTATGGAGGGTGAATCAGAAGAAGCAGAAGAAGGAGAAGGAGAAGGTGAAGTCTGGAGGTTGAATCAGAAGAAGCAGAATAACGAGAAGGAGAAGGTGAAGTCTGGAGGGTGAATCAGAAGAAGCAGAATAAGGAGAAGGAGAAGGTGAGGTCTGGAGGGTGAATCAGAAGAAGCAGAAGAAGGAGAAGGAGAAGGTGAAGTCTGGAGGGTGAATCAGAAGAGGTAGAAGAAGGAGAAGGAGAAGGTGAAGTCTGGAGGGTGAAGCAGAAGAAGGTGAAGAAGGAGAAGGAGAAGGTGAAGTCAGGAGGGTGAATCAGAAGAAGTAGAAGAAGGAGAAGGAGAAGGTGAAGCCAGGAGGGTGAATCAGAAGAAGCAGAAGAAGGAGAAGGAGAAGGTGAAGTCTGGAGGGTGAATCAGAAGAATCAGAAGAAGGAGAAGGAGAAGGTGAAGTCTGGAGGGTGAATCAGAAGAATCAGAAGAAAGAGAAGGAGAAGGTGAAGTCTGGAGGCTGAAGCAGAAGAAACAGAAGAAGGAGAAGGAGAATGTGAAGACTGGAGGGTGAATCAGAAGAAGTAGAAGAAGGAGAAGGAGAAGGTGAAGTCTGGAGGGTGAATCAGAAGAAGTAGAAGAAGGAGAAGGAGAAGGTGAAGTCTGGAGGGTGAATCAGAAGAAGCAGAAGAAGGAGAAGGAGAAGGTGAAGTCTGGAGGGTGAATCAGAAGATGCAGAAGAAGGAGAAGGAGAAGATGAAGTCTGGAGGGTGAATCAGAAGAAGTAGAAGAAGGAGAAGGAGAAGGTGAAGTCTGGAGGGTGAATCAGAAGAAGTAGAAGAAGGAGAAGGAGAAGGTGAAGTCTGGAGGGTGAATCAGAAGAAACAGAAGAAGGAGAAGGAGAAGGTGAAGTCTGGAGGGTGAATCAGAAGAAGTAGAAGAAGGAGAAGGAGAAGGTGTAGTCTGGAGGGTGAATCAGAAGAAGTAGACGAAGGAGAAAGAGAAGGTGAAGTCTGGAGGGTGAATCAGAAGAAGCAGAAGAAGGAGAAGGAGAAGATGAAGTCTGGAGGGTGAATCAGAAGAAGTAGAAGAAGGAGAAAGAGAAGGTGAAGTCTGGAGGGTGAATCAGAAGAAGCAGAAGAAGGAGAAGGAGAAGGTGAAGTCTGGAGGGTGAATCAGAAGAAGCAGAAGAAGGAGAAGGAGAAGGTGAAGTCTGGAGGGTGAATCAGAAGAAGCAGAATAAGGAGAAGGAGAAGGTGAAGTCTGGAGGGTGAATCAGAAGAAGCAGAAGAAGGAGAAGGAGAAGGTGAAGTCTGGAGGATGAATCAGAAGAAGTAGAAGAAGGAGAAGGAGAAGATGAAGTCTGGAGGGTGAATCAGAAGAAGTAGAAGAAGGAGAAGGAGAAGGTGAAGTCTGGAGGGTGAATCAGAAGAAGTAGAAGAAGGAGAAGGAGAAGGTGAAGTCTGGAGGGTGAAGCAGAAGAAGTAGAAGAAGGAGAAGGAGAAGGTGAAGTCAGGAGGGTGAATCAGAAGAAGTAGAAGAAGGAGAAGGAGAAGGTGAAGTCAGGAGGGTGAAGCAGAAGAAGCAGAAGAAGGAGAAGGAGAAGGTGAAGTCTGGAGGGTGAAGCAGAAGAAGCAGAAGAAGGAGAAGGAGAAGGTGAAGTCTGGAGGGTGAATCAGAAGAAGCAGAAGAAAGAGAAGGAGAAGGTGAAGTCTGGAGGGTGAATCAGAAGAAGTAGAAGAAGGAGAAGGAGAAGGTGAAGTCTGGAGGGTGAATCAGAAGAAGCAGAAGAAGGAGAAGGAGAAGGTGAAGTCTGGAGGGTGAATCAGAAGAAGCAGAAGAAGGAGAAGGAAAAGGTGAAGTCTGGAGGGTGAATCAGAAGAAGCAGAAGAAGGAGAAGGAGAAGGTGAAGTCTGGAGGGTGAATCAGAAGAAGCAGAATAAGGAGAAGGAGAAGGTGAAGTCTGGAGGGTGAATCAGAAGAAGCAGAAGAAGGAGAAGGAGAAGGTGAAGTCTGGAGGGTGAATCAGAAGAAGTAGAAGAAGGAGAAGGAGAAGGTGAAGTCTGGAGGGTGAAGCAGAAGAAGTAGAAGAAGGAGAAGGAGAAGGTGAAGTCAGGAGGGTGAATCAGAAGAAGCAGAAGAAGGAGAAGGAGAAGGTGAAGTCTGGAGGGTGAATCAGAAGAATCAGAAGAAGGAGAAGGAGAAGATGAAGTCTGGAGGGTGAATCAGAAGAAGCAGAAGAAAGAGAAGGAGAAGGTGAAGTCTGGAGGGTGAAGCAGAAGAAACAGAAGAAGGAGAAGGAGTAGGTGAAGACTGGAGGGTGAATCAGAAGAAGTAGAAGAAGGAGAAGGAGAAGGTGAAGTCTGGAGGGTGAATCAGACGAAGTAGAAGAAGGAGAAGGAGAAGGTGAAGTCTGGAGGGTGAATCAGAAGAAGCAGAAGAAGGAGAAGGAGAAGGTGAAGTTAGGAGGGTGAATCAGAAGAAGCAGAAGAAGGAGAAGGAGCAGGTGAAGTCAGGGGGGTGAGCAGAAGAAGTAGAAGAAGGAGAAGGAGAAGGTGAAGTCAGGACGGTGAAGCAGAAGAAGCAGAAGAAGGAGAAGGAGAAGGTGAAGTCTGGAGGGTGAAGCAGAAGAAGCAGAAGAAGGAGAAGGAGAGGGTGAAGTCTGGAGGGTGAATCAGAAGAAGTAGAAGAAGGAGAAGGAGAAGGTGAAGTCAGGAGAGTGAAGCAGAAGAAGCAGAAGAAGGAGAAGGAGAAGGTGAAGTCTGGAGGGCGAAGCAGAAGAAGCAGAAGAAGGAGAAGGAGAAGGTGAAGTCTGGAGGGTGAAGCAGAAGAAGCAGAAGAAGGAGAAGGAGTAGGTGAAGTCTGGAGGGTGAATCAGAAGAAGTAGAAGAAGGAGAAGGATAAGGTGAAGTCAGGAGGGTGAAGCAGAAGAAGCAGAAGAAGGAGAAGGAGAAGGTGAAGTCTGGTGGGTGAAGCAGAAGAAGCAGAAGAAGGAGAAGGAGAAGGTGAAGTCTGGAGGGTGAAGCAGAAGAAGCAGAAGAAGGAGAAGGAGAAGGTGAAGTCAGGAGGGTGGATCAGAAGAAGTAGAAGAAGGAGAAGGAGAAGGTGAAGTCTGGAGGGTGAATCAGAAGAAGCAGAAGAAGGAGAAGGAGAAGGTGAAGTCTGGAGGGCGCAGCAGAAGAAGCAGAAGAAGGAGAAAGAGAAGGTGAAGTCTGGAGGGTGAAGCAGAAGAAGCAGAAGAAGGAGAAGGAGAGGGTGAAGTCTGGAGGGTGAATCAGAAGAAGTAGAAGAAGGAGAAGGAGAAGGTGAAGTCTGGAGGGTGAAGCAGAAGAAGTAGAAGAAGGAGAAGGAGAAGGTGAAGTCAGGAGGGTGAATCAGAAGAAGCAGAAGAAGGAGAAGGAGAAGGTGAAGTCTGGAGGGTGAATCAGAAGAATCAGAAGAAGGAGAAGGAGAAGATGAAGTCTGGAGGGTGAATCAGAAGAAGCAGAAGAAAGAGAAGGAGAAGGTGAAGTCTGGAGGGTGAAGCAGAAGAAACAGAAGAAGGAGAAGGAGTAGGTGAAGACTGGAGGGTGAATCAGAAGAAGTAGAAGAAGGAGAAGGAGAAGGTGAAGTCTGGAGGGTGAATCAGACGAAGTAGAAGAAGGAGAAGGAGAAGGTGAAGTCTGGAGGGTGAATCAGAAGAAGCAGAAGAAGGAGAAGGAGAAGGTGAAGTTAGGAGGGTGAATCAGAAGAAGCAGAATAAGGAGAAGGAGCAGGTGAAGTCAGGGGGGTGAAGCAGAAGAAGTAGAAGAAGGAGAAGGAGAAGGTGAAGTCAGGACGGTGAAGCAGAAGAAGCAGAAGAAGGAGAAGGAGAAGGTGAAGTCTGGAGGGTGAAGCAGAAGAAGCAGAAGAAGGAGAAGGAGAGGGTGAAGTCTGGAGGGTGAATCAGAAGAAGTAGAAGAAGGAGAAGGAGAAGGTGAAGTCAGGAGAGTGAAGCAGATGAAGCAGAAGAAGGAGAAGGAGAAGGTGAAGTCTGGAGGGCGAAGCAGAAGAAGCAGAAGAAGGAGAAGGAGAAGGTGAAGTCTGGAGGGTGAAGCAGAAGAAGCAGAAGAAGGAGAAGGAGAAGGTGAAGTCTGGAGGGTGAATCAGAAGAAGCAGAAGAAGGAGAAGGAGAAGGTGAAGTCTGGAGGATGAATCAGAAGAAGTAGAAGAAGGAGAAGGAGAAGGTGAAGTCTGGAGGGTGAATCAGAAGAAGTAGAAGAAGGAGAAGGAGAAGGTGAAGTCTGGAGGGTGAATCAGAAGAAGTAGAAGAAGGAGAAGGAGAAGGTGAAGTCTGGAGGGTGTAGCAGAAGAAGTAGAAGAAGGAGAAGGAGAAGGTGAAGTCAGGAGGGTGAATCAGAAGAAGTAGAAGAAGGAGAAGGAGAAGGTGAGGTCAGGAGGGTGAAGCAGAAGAAGCAGAAGAAGGAGAAGGAGAAGGTGAAGTCTGGAGGGTGAAGCAGAAGAAGCAGAAGAAGGAGAAGGAGAAGGTGAAGTCTGGAGGGTGAATCAGAAGAAGCAGAAGAAGGAGAAGGAGAAGGTGAAGTCTGGAGGGTGAATCAGAAGAAGCAGAAGAAGGAGAAGGAGAAGGTGAAGTCAGGAGGGTGAATCAGAAGAAGCAGAAGATGGAGAAGGAGAAGGTGAATTTAGGAGGGTGAATCAGAAGAAGCAGAAGAAGGAGAAGGAGCAGGTGAAGTCAGGGGGGTGTCGCAGAAGAAGTAGAAGAAGGAGAAGGAGAAGGTGAAGTCAGGACGGTGAAGCAGAAGAAGCAGAAGAAGGAGAAGGAGAAGGTGAAGCCTGGAGGGCGCAGCAGAAGAAGCAGAAGAAGGAGAGGGAGAAGGTGAAGTCTGGAGTGTGAAGCAGAAGAAGGAGAAGGAGAAGGTGAAGTCTGGAGGGCGCAGCAGAAGAAGCAGAAGAAGGAGAATGAGAAGGTGAAGTCTGGAGGGTGAATCAGAAGAAGCAGAAGAAGGAGAAGGAGAAGGTGAAGTCTGGAGGGTGAATCAGAAGAAGTAGAAGAAGGAGAAGGAGAAGGTGAAGTCAGGAGGGTGAATCAGAAGAAGTAGAAGAAGGAGAAGGAGAAGGTGAAGTCAGGAGGGTGAATCAGAAGAAGCAGAAGAAGGAGAAGGAGAAGGTGAAGTCTGGAGGGCGAATCAGAAGAAACAGAAGAAGGAGAAGGAGAAGGTGAAGTCTGGAGGGTGAATCAGAAGAAGCAGAAGAAGGAGAAGGAGAAGGTGAAGTCTGGAGGTTGAATCAGAAGAAGCAGAATAACGAGAAGGAGAAGGTGAAGTCTGGAGGGTGAATCAGAAGAAGCAGAATAAGGAGAAGGAGAAGGTGAAGTCTGGAGGGTGAATCAGAAGAAGCAGAAGAAGGAGAAGGAGAAGGTGAAGTCTGGAGGGTGAATCAGAAGAGGTAGAAGAAGGAGAAGGAGAAGGTGAAGTCTGGAGGGTGAAGCAGAAGAAGGAGAAGAAGGAGAAGGAGAAGGTGAAGTCAGGAGGGTGAATCAGAAGAAGTAGAAGAAGGAGAAGGAGAAGGTGAAGCCAGGAGGGTGAATCAGAAGAAGCAGAAGAAGGAGAAGGAGAAGGTGAAGTCTGGAGGGTGAATCAGAAGAATCAGAAGAAGGAGAAGGAGAAGGTGAAGTCTGGAGGGTGAATCAGAAGAATCAGAAGAAAGAGAAGGAGAAGGTGAAGTCTGGAGGCTGAAGCAGATGAAACAGAAGAAGGAGAAGGAGAATGTGAAGACTGGAGGGTGAATCAGAAGAAGTAGAAGAAGGAGAAGGAGAAGGTGAAGTCTGGAGGGTGAATCAGAAGAAGTAGAAGAAGGAGAAGGAGAAGGTGAAGTCTGGAGGGTGAATCAGAAGAAGCAGAAGATGGAGAAGGAGAAGGTGAAGTCTGGAGGGTGAATCAGAAGATGCAGAAGAAGGAGAAGGAGAAGATGAAGTCTGGAGGGTGAATCAGAAGAAGTAGAAGAAGGAGAAGGAAAGGTGAAGTCTGGAGGGTGAATCAGAAGAAGTAGAAGAAGGAGAAGGAGAAGGTGAAGTCTGGAGGGTGAATCAGAAGAGGTAGAAGAAGGAGAAGGAGAAGGTGAAGTCAGGAGGGTGAATCAGAAGAAGCAGAAGAAGGAGAAGGAGAAGGTGAAGTCTGGAGGTTGAATCAGAAGAAGCAGAATAACGAGAAGGAGAAGGTGAAGTCTGGAGGGTGAATCAGAAGAACCAGAATAAGGAGAAGGAGAAGGTGAAGTCTGGAGGGTGAATCAGGAGAAGCAGAAGAAGGAGAAGGAGAAGGTGAAGTCTGGAGGGTGAATCAGAAGAGGTAGAAGAAGGAGAAGGAGAAGGTGAAGTCAGGAGGGTGAAGCAGAAGAAGCAGAAGAAGGAGAAGGAGAAGGTGAAGTCTGGTGGGTGAAGCAGAAGAAGCAGAAGAAGGAGAAGGAGAAGGTGAAGTCTGGAGGGTGAAGCAGAAGAAGCAGAAGAAGGAGAAGGAGAAGGTGAAGTCAGGAGGGTGGATCAGAAGAAGTAGAAGAAGGAGAAGGAGAAGGTGAAGTCTGGAGGGTGAATCAGAAGAAGCAGAAGAAGGAGAAGGAGAAGGTGAAGTCTGGAAGGCGCACCAGAAGAAGCAGAAGAAGGAGAAAGAGAAGGTGAAGTCTGGAGGGTGAAGCAGAAGAAGCAGAAGAAGGAGAAGGAGAGGGTGAAGTCTGGAGGGTGAATCAGAAGAAGTAGAAGAAGGAGAAGGAGAAGGTGAAGTCAGGAGAGTGAAGCAGAAGAAGCAGAAGAAGGAGAAGGAGAAGGTGAAGTCTGGAGGGCGAAGCAGAAGAAGCAGAAGAAGGAGAAGGAGAAGGTGAAGTCTGGAGGGTGAAGCAGAAGAAGCAGAAGAAGGAGAAGGAGTAGGTGAAGTCTGGAGGGTGAATCAGAAGAAGTAGAAGAAGGAGAAGGAGAAGGTGAAGTCAGGAGGGTGAAGCAGAAGAAGCAGAAGAAGGAGAAGGAGAAGGTGAAGTCTGGAGGGTGAAGCAGAAGAAGCAGAAGAAGGAGAAGGAGAAGGTGAAGTCTGGAGGGTGAATCAGAAGAAGCAGAAGAAGGAGAAGGAGAAGGTGAAGTCTGGAGGGTGAATCAGAAGAAGCAGAAGAAGGAGAAGGAGAAGGTGAAGTCAGGAGGGTGAATCAGAAGAAGCAGAAGAAGGAGAAGGAGAAGGTGAATTTAGGAGGGTGAATCAGAAGAAGCAGAAGAAGGAGAAGGAGCAGGTGAAGTCAGGGGGGTGTAGCAGAAGAAGTAGAAGAAGGAGAAGGAGAAGGTGAAGTCAGGACGGTGAAGCAGAAGAAGCAGAAGAAGGAGAAGGAGAAGGTGAAGCCTGGAGGGCGCAGCAGAAGAAGCAGAAGAAGGAGAAGGAGAAGGTGAAGTCTGGAGTGTGAAGCAGAAGAAGCAGAAGAAGGAGAAGGAGAAGGTGAAGTCTGGAGGGCGCAGCAGAAGAAGCAGAAGAAGGAGAATGAGAAGGTGAAGTCTGGAGGGTGAATCAGAAGAAGAAGAAGAAGGAGAAGGAGAAGGTGAAGTCTGGAGGGTGAATAAGAAGAAGTAGAAGAAGGAGAAGGAGAAGGTGAAGTCAGGAGGGTGAATCAGAAGAAGTAGAAGAAGGAGAAGGAGAAGGTGAAGTCAGGAGGGTGAATCAGAAGAAGCAGAAGAAGGAGAAGGAGAAGGTGAAGTCTGGAGGGCGAATCAGAAGAAACAGAAGAAGGAGAAGGAGAAGGTGAAGTCTGGAGGGTGAATCAGAAGAAGCAGAAGAAGGAGAAGGAGAAGGTGAAGTCTGGAGGTTGAATCAGAAGAAGCAGAATAACGAGAAGGAGAAGGTGAAGTCTGGAAGGTGAATCAGAAGAAGCAGAATAAGGAGAAGGAGAAGGTGAAGTCTGGAGGGTGAATCAGAAGAAGCAGAAGAAGGAGAAGGAGAAGGTGAAGTCTGGAGGGTGAATCAGAAGAGGTAGAAGAAGGAGAAGGAGAAGGTGAAGTCTGGAGGGTGAAGCAGAAGAAGGAGAAGAAGGAGAAGGAGAAGGTGAAGTCAGGAGGGTGAATCAGAAGAAGTAGAAGAAGGAGAAGGAGAAGGTGAAGCCAGGAGGGTGAATCAGAAGAAGCAGAAGAAGGAGAAGGAGAAGGTGAAGTCAGGAGGGTGGATCAGAAGAAGTAGAAGAAGGAGAAGGAGAAGGTGCAGTCTGGAGGGTGAATCAGAAGAAGCAGAAGAAGGAGAAGGAGAAGGTGAAGTCTGGAGGTTGAATCAGAAGAAGCAGAATAACGAGAAGGAGAAGGTGAAGTCTGGAGGGTGAATCAGAAGAAGCAGAATAAGGAGAAGGAGAAGGTGAAGTCTGGAGGGTGAATCAGAAGAAGCAGAAGAAGGAGAAGGAGAAGGTGAAGTCTGGAGGGTGAATCAGAAGAGGTAGAAGAAGGAGAAGGAGAAGGTGAAGTCAGGAGGGTGAAGCAGAAGAAGCAGAAGAAGGAGAAGGAGAAGGTGAAGTCTGGTGGGTGAAGCAGAAGAAGCAGAAGAAGGAGAAGGAGAAGGTGAAGTCTGGAGGGTGAAGCAGAAGAAGCAGAAGAAGGAGAAGGAGAAGGTGAAGTCAGGAGGGTGGATCAGAAGAAGTAGAAGAAGGAGAAGGAGAAGGTGAAGTCTGGAGGGTGAATCAGAAGAAGCAGAAGAAGGAGAAGGAGAAGGTGAAGTCTGGAGGGCGCAGCAGAAGAAGCAGAAGAAGGAGAAAGAGAAGGTGAAGTCTGGAGGGTGAAGCAGAAGAAGCAGAAGAAGGAGAAGGAGAGGGTGAAGTCTGGAGGGTGAATCAGAAGAAGTAGAAGAAGGAGAAGGAGTAGGTGAAGTCAGGAGAGTGAAGCAGAAGAAGCAGAAGAAGGAGAAGGAGAAGGTGAAGTCTGGAGGGCGAAGCAGAAGAAGCAGAAGAAGGAGAAGGAGAAGGTGAAGTCTGGAGGGTGAAGCAGAAGAAGCAGAAGAAGGAGAAGGCGTAGGTGAAGTCTGGAGGGTGAATCAGAAGAAGTAGAAGAAGGAGAAGGAGAAGGTGAAGTCAGGAGGGTGAAGCAGAAGAAGCAGAAGAAGGAGAAGGAGAAGGTGATGTCTGGAGGGTGAAGCAGAAGAAGCAGAAGAAGGAGAAGGAGAAGGTGAAGTCTGGAGGGTGAATCAGAAGAAGCAGAAGAAGAAGAAGGAGAAGGTGAAGTCTGGAGGGTGAATCAGAAGAAGCAGAAGAAGGACAAGGAGAAGGTGAAGTCAGGAGGGTGAATCAGAAGAAGCAGAAGAAGGAGAAGGAGAAGGTGAATTTAGGAGGGTGAATCAGAAGAAGCAGAAGAAGGAGAAGGAGCAGGTGAAGTCAGGGGGGTGTAGCAGAAGAAGTAGAAGAAGGAGAAGGAGAAGGTGAAGTCAGGACGGTGAAGCAGAAGAAGCAGAAGAAGGAGAAGGAGAAGGTGAAGTCAGGAGGGTGGATCAGAAGAAGTAGAAGAAGGAGAAGAAGAAGGTGAAGTCTGGAGGGTGAATCAGAAGAAGCAGAAGAAGGAGAAGGAGAAGGTGAAGTCTGGAGGGCGCAGCAGAAGAAGCAGAAGAAGGAGAAAGAGAAGGTGAAGTCTGGAGGGTGAAGCAGAAGAAGCAGAAGAAGGAGAAGGAGAGGGTGAAGTCTGGAGGGTAAATCAGAAGAAGTAGAAGAAGGAGAAGGAGTAGGTGAAGTCAGGAGAGTGAAGCAGAAGAAGCAGAAGAAGGAGAAGGAGAAGGTGAAGTCTGGAGGGCGAAGCAGAAGAAGCAGAAGAAGGAGAAGGAGAAGGTGAAGTCTGGAGAGTGAAGCAGAAGAAGCAGAAGAAGGAGAAGGAGTAGGTGAAGTCTGGAGGGTGAATCAGAAGAAGTAGAAGAAGGAGAAGGAGAAGGTGAAGTCAGGAGGGTGAAGCAGAAGAAGCAGAAGAAGGAGAAGGAGAAGGTGATGTCTGGAGGGTGAAGCAGAAGAAGCAGAAGAAGGAGAAGATGAAGGTGAAGTCTGGAGGGTGAATCAGAAGAAGCAGAAGAAGGAGAAGGAGAAGGTGAAGTCTGGAGGGTGAATCAGAAGAAGCAGAAGAAGGACAAGGAGAAGGTGAAGTCAGGAGGGTGAATCAGAAGAAGCAGAAGAAGGAGAAGGAGAAGGTGAATTTAGGAGGGTGAATCAGAAGAAGCAGAAGAAGGAGAAGGAGCAGGTGAAGTCAGGGGGGTGTAGCAGAAGAAGTAGAAGAAGGAGAAGGAGAAGGTGAAGTCAGGACGGTGAAGCAGAAGAAGCAGAAGAAGGAGAAGGAGAAGGTGAAGCCTGGAGGGCGCAGCAGATGAAGCAGAAGAAGGAGAAGGAGAAGGTGAAGTCTGGAGTGTGACGCAGAAGAAGCAGAAGAAGGAGAAGGAGAAGGTGAAGTCTGGAGGGCGCAGCAGAAGAAGCAGAAGAAGGAGAATGAGAAGGTGAAGTCTGGAGGGTGAATCAGAAGAAGCAGAAGAAGGAGAAGGAGAAGGTGAAGTCTGGAGGGTGAATCAGAAGAAGCAGAAGAAGGAGAAGGAGAAGGTGAAGTCTGGAGGGCGAATCAGAAGAAACAGAAGAAGGAGAAGGAGAAGGTGAAGTCTGGAGGGTGAATCAGAAGAAGCAGAAGAAGGAGAAGGAGAAGGTGAAGTCTGGAGGTTGAATCAGAAGAAGCAGAATAACGAGAAGGAGAAGGTGAAGTCTGGAGGGTGAATCAGAAGAAGCAAAATAAGGAGAAGGAGAAGGTGAAGTCTGGAGGGTGAATCAGAAGAAGCAGAAGAAGGAGAAGGAGAAGGTGAAGTCTGGAGGGTGAATCAGAAGAGGTAGAAGAAGGAGAAGGAGAAGGTGAAGTCTGGAGGGTGAAGCAGAAGAAGGTGAAGAAGGAGAAGGAGAAGGTGAAGTCAGGAGGGTGAATCAGAAGAAGTAGAAGAAGGAGAAGGAGAAGGTGAAGCCAGGAGGGTGAATCAGAAGAAGCAGAAGAAGGAGAAGGAGAAGGTGAAGTCTGGAGGGTGAATCAGAAGAATCAGAAGAAGGAGAAGGAGAAGGTGAAGTCTGGAGGGTGAATCAGAAGAATCAGAAGAAAGAGAAGGAGAAGGTGAAGTCTGGAGGCTGAAGCAGAAGAAGCAGAAGAAGGAGAAGGAGTAGGTGAAGTCAGGAGGGTGGATCAGAAGAAGTAGAAGAAGGAGAAGGAGAAGGTGAAGTCTGGAGGGTGAATCAGAAGAAGCAGAAGAAGGAGAAGGAGAAGGTGAAGTCTGGAGGGCGCAGCAGAAGAAGCAGAAGAAGGAGAAAGAGAAGGTGAAGTCTGGAGGGTGAAGCAGAAGAAGCAGAAGAAGGAGAAGGAGAGGGTGAAGTCTGGAGGGTGAATCAGAAGAAGTAGAAGAAGGAGAAGGAGTAGGTGAAGTCAGGAGAGTGAAGCAGAAGAAGCAGAAGAAGGAGAAGGAGAAGGTGAAGTCTGGAGGGCGAAGCAGAAGAAGCAGAAGAAGGAGAAGGAGAAGGTGAAGTCTGGAGGGTGAAGCAGAAGAAGCAGAAGAAGGAGAAGGAGTAGGTGAAGTCTGGAGGGTGAATCAGAAGAAGTAGAAGAAGGAGAAGGAGAAGGTGAAGTCAGGAGGGTGAAGCAGAAGAAGCAGAAGAAGGAGAAGGAGAAGGTGATGTCTGGAGGGTGAAGCAGAAGAAGCAGAAGAAGGAGAAGGAGAAGGTGAAGTCTGGAGGGTGAATCAGAAGAAGCAGAAGAAGCAGAAGGAGAAGGTGAAGTCTGGAGGGTGAATCAGAAGAAGCAGAAGAAGGACAAGGAGAAGGTGAAGTCAGGAGGGTGAATCAGAAGAAGCAGAAGAAGGAGAAGGAGAAGGTGAATTTAGGAGGGTGAATCAGAAGAAGCAGAAGAAGGAGAAGGAGCAGGTGAAGTCAGGGGGGTGTAGCAGAAGAAGTAGAAGAAGGAGAAGGAGAAGGTGAAGTCAGGACGGTGAAGCAGAAGAAGCAGAAGAAGGAGAAGGAGAAGTTGAAGTCAGGAGGGTGGATCAGAAGAAGTAGAAGAAGGAGAAGGAGAAGGTGAAGTCTGGAGGGTGAATCAGAAGAAGCAGAAGAAGGAGAAGGAGAAGGTGAAGTCTGGAGGGCGCAGCAGAAGAAGCAGAAGAAGGAGAAAGAGAAGGTGAAGTCTGGAGGGTGAAGCAGAAGAAGCAGAAGAAGGAGAAGGAGAGGGTGAAGTCTGGAGGGTGAATCAGAAGAAGTAGAAGAAGGAGAAGGAGTAGGTGAAGTCAGGAGAGTGAAGCAGAAGAAGCAGAAGAAGGAGAAGGAGAAGGTGAAGTCTGGAGGGCGAAGCAGAAGAAGCAGAAGAAGGAGAAGGAGAAGGTGAAGTCTGGAGGGTGAAGCAGAAGAAGCAGAAGAAGGAGAAGGAGTAGGTGAAGTCTGGAGGGTGAATCAGAAGAAGTAGAAGAAGGAGAAGGAGAAGGTGAAGTCAGGAGGGTGAAGCAGAAGAAGCAGAAGAAGGAGAAGGAGAAGGTGATGTCTGGAGGGTGAAGCAGAAGAAGCAGAAGAAGGAGAAGGAGAAGGTGAAGTCTGGAGGGTGAATCAGAAGAAGCAGAAGAAGGAGAAGGAGAAGGTGAAGTCTGGAGGGTGAATCAGAAGAAGCAGAAGAAGGACAAGGAGAAGGTGAAGTCAGGAGGGTGAATCAGAAGAAGCAGAAGAAGGAGAAGGAGAAGGTGAATTTAGGAGGGTGAATCAGAAGAAGCAGAAGAAGGAGAAGGAGCAGGTGAAGTCAGGGGGGTGTAGCAGAAGAAGTAGAAGAAGGAGAAGGAGAAGGTGAAGTCAGGACGGTGAAGCAGAAGAAGCAGAAGAAGGAGAAGGAGAAGGTGAAGCCTGGAGGGCGCAGCAGAAGAAGCAGAAGAAGGAGAAGGAGAAGGTGAAGTCTGGAGTGTGAAGCAGAAGAAGCAGAAGAAGGAGAAGGAGAAGGTGAAGTCTGGAGTGTGAAGCAGAAGAAGCAGAAGAAGGAGAAGGAGAAGGTGAAGTCTGGAGGGCGCAGCAGAAGAAGCAGAAGAAGGAGAATGAGAAGGTGAAGTCTGGAGGGTGAATCAGAAGAAGCAGAAGAAGGAGAAGGAGAAGGTGAAGTCTGGAGGGTGAATCAGAAGAAGGAGAAGAAGGAGAAGGAGAAGGTGAAGTCAGGAGGGTGAATCAGAAGAAGTAGAAGAAGGAGAAGGAGAAGGTGAAGTCAGGAGGGTGAATCAGAAGAAGCAGAAGAAGGAGAAGGAGAAGGTGAAGTCTGGAGGGCGAATCAGAAGAAACAGAAGAAGGAGAAGGAGAAGGTGAAGTCTGGAGGGTGAATCAGAAGAAGCAGAAGAAGGAGAAGGAGAAGGTGAAGTCTGGAGGTTGAATCAGAAGAAGCAGAATAACGAGAAGGAGAAGGTGAAGTCTGGAGGGTGAATCAGAAGAAGCAGAATAAGGAGAAGGAGAAGGTGAAGTCTGGAGGGTGAATCAGAAGAAGCAGAAGAAGGAGAAGGAGAAGGTGAAGTCTGGAGGGTGAATCAGAAGAGGTAGAAGAAGGAGAAGGAGAAGGTGAAGTCTGGAGGGTGAAGCAGAAGAAGGTGCAGAAGGAGAAGGAGAAGGTGAAGTCAGGAGGGTGAATCAGAAGAAGTAGAAGAAGGAGAAGGAGAAGGTGAAGCCAGGAGGGTGAATCAGAAGAAGCAGAAGAAGGAGAAGGAGAAGGTGAAGTCTGGAGGGTGAATCAGAAGAATCAGAAGAAGGAGAAGGAGAAGGTGAAGTCTGGAGGGTGAATCAGAAGAATCAGAAGATAGAGAAGGAGAAGGTGAAGTCTGGAGGCTGAAGCAGAAGAAACAGAAGAAGGAGAAGGAGAATGTGAAGACTGGAGGGTGAATCAGAAGAAGTAGAAGAAGGAGAAGGAGAAGGTGAAGTCTGGAGGGTGAATCAGAAGAAGTAGAAGAAGGAGAAGGAGAAGGTGAAGTCTGGAGGGTGAATCAGAAGAAGCAGAAGAAGGAGAAGGAGAAGGTGAAGTCTGGAGGGTGAATCAGAAGATGCAGAAGAAGGAGAAGGAGAAGATGAAGTCTGGAGGGTGAATCAGAAGAAGTAGAAGAAGGAGAAGGAGAAGGTGAAGTCTGGAGGGTGAATCAGAAGAAGTAGAAGAAGGAGAAGGAGAAGGTGAAGTCTGGAGGGTGAATCAGAAGAAACAGAAGAAGGAGAAGGAGAAGGTGAAGTCTGGAGGGTGAATCAGAAGAAGTAGAAGAAGGAGAAGGAGAAGGTGTAGTCTGGAGGGTGAATCAGAAGAAGTAGACGAAGGAGAAAGAGAAGGTGAAGTCTGGAGGGTGAATCAGAAGAAGCAGAAGAAGGAGAAGGAGAAGATGAAGTCTGGAGGGTGAATCAGAAGAAGTAGAAGAAGAAGAAGGAGAAGGTGAAGTCTGGAGGGTGAATCAGAAGAAGCAGAAGAAGGAGAAGGAGAAGGTGAAGTCTGGAGGGTGAATCAGAAGAAGCAGAAGAAGGAGAAGGAGAAGATGAAGTCTGGAGGGTGAATCAGAAGAAGTAGAAGAAGGAGAAGGAGAAGGTGAAGTCAGGAGGGTGAAGCAGAAGAAGCAGAAGAAGGAGAAGGAGAAGGTGAAGTCTGGAGGGTGAAGCAGAAGAAGCAGAAGAAGGAGAAGGAGAAGGTGAAGTCTGGAGGGTGAATCAGAAGAAGCAGAAGAAAGAGAAGGAGAAGGTGAAGTCTGGAGGGTGAATCAGAAGAAGTAGAAGAAGGAGAAGGAGAAGGTGAAGTCTGGAGGGTGAATCAGAAGAAGCAGAAGAAGGAGAAGGAGAAGGTGAAGTCTGGAGGGTGAATCAGAAGAAGCAGAAGAAGGAGAAGGAAAAGGTGAAGTCTGGAGGGTGAATCAGAAGAAGCAGAAGAAGGAGAAGGAGAAGGTGAAGTCTGGAGGGTGAATCAGAAGAAGCAGAATAAGGAGAAGGAGAAGGTGAAGTCTGGAGGGTGAATCAGAAGAAGCAGAAGAAGGAGAAGGAGAAGGTGAAGTCTGGAGGGTGAATCAGAAGAAGTAGAAGAAGGAGAAGGAGAAGGTGAAGTCTGGAGGGTGAAGCAGAAGAAGTAGAAGAAGGAGAAGGAGAAGGTGAAGTCAGGAGGGTGAATCAGAAGAAGCAGAAGAAGGAGAAGGAGAAGGTGAAGTCTGGAGGGTGAATCAGAAGAATCAGAAGAAGGAGAAGGAGAAGATGAAGTCTGGAGGGTGAATCAGAAGAAGCAGAAGAAAGAGAAGGAGAAGGTGAAGTCTGGAGGGTGAAGCAGAAGAAACAGAAGAAGGAGAAGGAGTAGGTGAAGACTGGAGGGTGAATCAGAAGAAGTAGAAGAAGGAGAAGGAGAAGGTGAAGTCTGGAGGGTGAATCAGACGAAGTAGAAGAAGGAGAAGGAGAAGGTGAAGTCTGGAGGGTGAATCAGAAGAAGCAGAAGAAGGAGAAGGAGAAGGTGAAGTTAGGAGGGTGAATCAGAAGAAGCAGAAGAAGGAGAAGGAGCAGGTGAAGTCAGGGGGGTGAAGCAGAAGAAGTAGAAGAAGGAGAAGGAGAAGGTGAAGTCAGGACGGTGAAGCAGAAGAAGCAGAAGAAGGAGAAGGAGAAGGTGAAGTCTGGAGGGTGAAGCAGAAGAAGCAGAAGAAGGAGAATGAGAGGGTGAAGTCTGGAGGGTGAATCAGAAGAAGTAGAAGAAGGAGAAGGAGAAGGTGAAGTCAGGAGAGTGAAGCAGAAGCAGCAGAAGAAGGAGAAGGAGAAGGTGAAGTCTGGAGGGCGAAGCAGAAGAAGCAGAAGAAGGAGAAGGAGAAGGTGAAGTCTGGAGGGTGAAGCAGAAGAAGCAGAAGAAGGAGAAGGAGTAGGTGAAGTCTGGAGGGTGAATCAGAAGAAGTAGAAGAAGGAGAAGGATAAGGTGAAGTCAGGAGGGTGAAGCAGAAGAAGCAGAAGAAGGAGAAGGAGAAGGTGAAGTCTGGTGGGTGAAGCAGAAGAAGCAGAAGAAGGAGAAGGAGAAGGTGAAGTCTGGAGGGTGAAGCAGAAGAAGCAGAAGAAGGAGAAGGAGAAGGTGAAGTCAGGAGGGTGGATCAGAAGAAATAGAAGAAGGAGAAGGAGAAGGTGAAGTCTGGAGGGTGAATCAGAAGAAGCAGAAGAAGGAGAAGGAGAAGGTGAAGTCTGGAGGGCGCAGCAGAAGAAGCAGAAGAAGGAGAAAGAGAAGGTGAAGTCTGGAGGGTGAAGCAGAAGAAGCAGAAGAAGGAGAAGGAGAGGGTGAAGTCTGGAGGGTGAATCAGAAGAAGTAGAAGAAGGAGAAGGAGAAGGTGAAGTCTGGAGGGTGAAGCAGAAGAAGTAGAAGAAGGAGAAGGAGAAGGTGAAGTCAGGAGGGTGAATCAGAAGAAGCAGAAGAAGGAGAAGGAGAAGGTGAAGTCTGGAGGGTGAATCAGAAGAATCAGAAGAAGGAGAAGGAGAAGATGAAGTCTGGAGGGTGAATCAGAAGAAGCAGAAGAAAGAGAAGGAGAAGGTGAAGTCTGGAGGGTGAAGCAGAAGAAACAGAAGAAGGAGAAGGAGTAGGTGAAGACTGGAGGGTGAATCAGAAGAAGTAGAAGAAGGAGAAGGAGAAGGTGAAGTCTGGAGGGTGAATCAGACGAAGTAGAAGAAGGAGAAGGAGAAGGTGAAGTCTGGAGGGTGAATCAGAAGAAGCAGAAGAAGGAGAAGGAGAAGGTGAAGTTAGGAGGGTGAATCAGAAGAAGCAGAATAAGGAGAAGGAGCAGGTGAAGTCAGGGGGGTGAAGCAGAAGAAGTAGAAGAAGGAGAAGGAGAAGGTGAAGTCAGGACGGTGAAGCAGAAGAAGCAGAAGAAGGAGAAGGAGAAGGTGAAGTCTGGAGGGTGAAGCAGAAGAAGCAGAAGAAGGAGAAGGAGAGGGTGAAGTCTGGAGGGTGAATCAGAAGAAGTAGAAGAAGGAGAAGGAGAAGGTGAAGTCAGGAGAGTGAAGCAGAAGAAGCAGAAGAAGGAGAAGGAGAAGGTGAAGTCTGGAGGGCGAAGCAGAAGAAGCAGAAGAAGGAGAAGGAGAAGGTGAAGTCTGGAGGGTGAAGCAGAAGAAGCAGAAGAAGGAGAAGGAGTAGGTGAAGTCTGGAGGGTGAATCAGAAGAAGTAGAAGAAGGAGAAGGATAAGGTGAAGTCAGGAGGGTGAAGCAGAAGAAGCAGAAGAAGGAGAAGGAGAAGGTGAAGTCTGGTGGGTGAAGCAGAAGAAGCAGAAGAAGGAGAAGGAGAAGGTGAAGTCTGGAGGGTGAAGCAGAAGAAGCAGAAGAAGGAGAAGGAGAAGGTGAAGTCAGGAGGGTGGATCAGAAGAAGTAGAAGAAGGAGAAGGAGAAGGTGAAGTCTGGAGGGTGAATCAGAAGAAGCAGAAGAAGGAGAAGGAGAAGACGAAGTCTGGAGGGCGCAGCAGAAGAAGCAGAAGAAGGAGAAAGAGAAGGTGAAGTCTGGAGGGTGAAGCAGAAGAAGCAGAAGAAGGAGAAGGAGAGGGTGAAGTCTGGAGGGTGAATCAGAAGAAGTAGAAGAAGGAGAAGGAGAAGGTGAAGTCAGGAGAGTGAAGCAGAAGAAGCAGAAGAAGGAGAAGGAGAAGGTGAAGTCTGGAGGGCGAAGCAGAAGAAGCAGAAGAAGTAGAAGGAGTAGGTGAAGTCAGGAGGGTGAATCAGAAGAAGTAGAAGAAGGAGAAGGAGAAGGTGAAGTCAGGAGGGTGAATCAGAAGAAGCAGAAGAAGGAGAAGGAGAAGGTGAAGTCTGGAGGGCGAATCAGAAGAAACAGAAGAAGGAGAAGGAGAAGGTGAAGTCTGGAGGGTGAAGCAGAAGAAGGAGAAGAAGGAGAAGGAGAAGGTGAAGTCAGGAGAGTGAATCAGAAGAAGTAGAAGAAGGAGAAGGAGAAGGTGAAGCCAGGAGGGTGAATCAGAAGAAGCAGAATAAGGAGAAGGAGAAGGTGAAGTCTGGAGGGTGAATCAGAAGAAGCAGAATAAGGAGAAGGAGAAGGTGAAGTCTGGAGGGTGAATCAGAAGAAGCAGAAGAAGGAGAAGGAGAAGGTGAAGTCTGGAGGGTGAATCAGAAGAGGTAGAAGAAGGAGAAGGAGAAGGTGAAGTCTGGAGTGTGAAGCAGAAGAAGGAGAAGAAGGAGAAGGAGAAGGTGAAGTCAGGAGAGTGAATCAGAAGAAGTAGAAGAAGGAGAAGGAGAAGGTGAAGCCAGGAGGGTGAATCGGAAGAAGCAGAAGAAGGAGAAGGAGAAGGTGAAGTCAGGAGGGTGGATCAGAAGAAGTAGAAGAAGGAGAAGGAGAAGGTGCAGTCTGGAGGGTGAATCAGAAGAAGCAGAAGAAGGAGAAGGAGAAGGTGAAGTCTGGAGGTTGAATCAGAAGAAGCAGAATAACGAGAAGGAGAAGGTGAAGTCTGGAGGGTGAATCAGAAGAAGCAGAATAAGGAGAAGGAGAAGGTGAAGTCTGGAGGGTGAATCAGAAGAAGCAGAAGAAGGAGAAGGAGAAGGTGAAGTCTGGAGGGTGAATCAGAAGAGGTAGAAGAAGGAGAAGGAGAAGGTGAAGTCAGGAGGGTGAAGCAGAAGAAGCAGAAGAAGGAGAAGGAGAAGGTGAAGTCTGGTGGGTGAAGCAGAAGAAGCAGAAGAAGGAGAAGGAGAAGGTGAAGTCTGGAGGGTGAAGCAGAAGAAGCAGAAGAAGGAGAAGGAGAAGGTGAAGTCAGGAGGGTGGATCAGAAGAAGTAGAAGAAGGAGAAGGAGAAGGTGAAGTCTGGAGGGTGAATCAGAAGAAGCAGAAGAAGGAGAAGGGGAAGGTGAAGTCTGGAGGGCGCAGCAGAAGAAGCAGAAGAAGGAGAAAGAGAAGGTGAAGTCTGGAGGGTGAAGCAGAAGAAGCAGAAGAAGGAGAAGGAGAGGGTGAAGTCTGGAGGGTGAATCAGAAGAAGTAGAAGAAGGAGAAGGAGTAGGTGAAGTCAGGAGAGTGAAGCAGAAGAAGCAGAAGAAGGAGAAGGAGAAGGTGAAGTCTGGAGGGCGAAGCAGAAGAAGCAGAAGAAGGAGAAGGAGAAGGTGAAGTCTGGAGGGTGAAGCAGAAGAAGCAGAAGAAGGAGAAGGAGTAGGTGAAGTCTGGAGGGTGAATCAGAAGAAGTAGAAGAAGGAGAAGGAGAAGGTGAAGTCAGGAGGGTGAAGCAGAAGAAGCAGAAGAAGGAGAAGGAGAAGGTGAAGTCTGGAGGGTGAAGCAGAAGAAGCAGAAGAAGGAGAAGGATAAGGTGAAGTCTGGAGGGTGAATCAGAAGAAGCAGAAGAAGGAGAAGGAGAAGGTGAAGTCTGGAGGGTGAATCAGAAGAAGCAGAAGAAGGAGAAGGAGAAGGTGAAGTCAGGAGGGTGAATCAGAAGAAGCAGAAGAAGGAGAAGGAGAAGGTGAATTTAGGAGGGTGAATCAGAAGAAGCAGAAGAAGGAGAAGGAGCAGGTGAAGTCAGGGGGGTGTAGCAGAAGAAGTAGAAGAAGGAGAAGGAGAAGGTGAAGTCAGGACGGTGAAGCAGAAGAAGCAGAAGAAGGAGAAGGAGAAGGTGAAGCCTGGAGGGCGCAGCAGAAGAAGCAGAAGAAGGAGAAGGAGAATGTGAAGTCTGGAGTGTGAAGCAGAAGAAGCAGAAGAAGGAGAAGGAGAAGGTGAAGTCTGGAGGGCGCAGCAGAAGAAGCAGAAGAAGGAGAATGAGAAGGTGAAGTCTGGAGGGTGAATCAGAAGAAGCAGAAGAAGGAGAAGGAGAAGGTGAAGTCTGGAGGGTGAATCAGAAGAAGGAGAAGAAGGAGAAGGAGAAGGTGAAGTCAGGAGGGTGAATCAGAAGAAGTAGAAGAAGGAGAAGGAGAAGGTGAAGTCAGGAGGGTGAATCAGAAGAAGCAGAAGCAGGAGAAGGAGAAGGTGAAGTCTGGAGGGCGAATCAGAAGAAACAGAAGAAGGAGAAGGAGAAGGTGAAGTCTGGAGGGTGAATCAGAAGAAGCAGAAGAAGGAGAAGGAGAAGGTGAAGTCTGGAGGTTGAATCAGAAGAAGCAGAATAACGAGAAGGAGAAGGTGAAGTCTGGAGGGTGAATCAGAAGAAGCAGAATAAGGAGAAGGAGAAGGTGAAGTCTGGAGGGTGAATCAGAAGAAGCAGAAGAAGGAGAAGGAGAAGGTGAAGTCTGGAGGGTGAATCAGAAGAAGCAGAAGAAGGAGAAGGAGAAGGTGAAGTCTGGAGGGTGAATCAGAAGAATCAGAAGAAGGAGAAGGAGAAGGTGAAGTCTGGAGGGTGAATCAGAAGAATCAGAAGAAAGAGAAGGAGAAGGTGAAGTCTGGAGGCTGAAGCAGAAGAAACAGAAGAAGGAGAAGGAGAATGTGAAGACTGGAGGGTGAATCAGAAGAAGTAGAAGAAGGAGAAGGAGAAGGTGAAGTCTGGAGGGTGAATCAGAAGAAGTAGAAGAAGGAGAAGGAGAAGGTGAAGTCTGGAGGGTGAAGCAGAAGAAGCAGAAGAAGGAGAAGGAGAAGGTGAAGTCTGGAGGGTGAATCAGAAGATGCAGAAGAAGGAGAAGGAGAAGATGAAGTCTGGAGGGTGAATCAGAAGAAGTAGAAGAAGGAGAAGGAGAAGGTGAAGTCTGGAGGGTGAATCAGAAGAAGTAGAAGAAGGAGAAGGAGAAGGTGAAGTCTGGAGGGTGAATCAGAAGAAACAGAAGAAGGAGAAGGAGAAGGTGAAGTCTGGAGGGTGAATCAGAAGAAGCAGAAGAAGGAGAAGGAGAAGGTGAAGTCTGGAGGGTGAATCAGAAGAAGCAGAATAAGGAGAAGGAGAAGGTGAAGTCTGGAGGGTGAATCAGAAGAAGCAGAAGAAGGAGAAGGAGAAGGTGAAGTCTGGAGGATGAATCAGAAGAAGTAGAAGAAGGAGAAGGAGAAGGTGAAGTCTGGAGGGTGAATCAGTAGAAGTAGAAGAAGGAGAAGGAGAAGGTGAAGTCTGGAGGGTGAATCAGAAGAAGTAGAAGAAGGAGAAGGAGAAGGTGAAGTCTGGAGGGTGAAGCAGAAGAAGTAGAAGAAGGAGAAGGAGAAGGTGAAGTCAGGAGGGTGAATCAGAAGAAGTAGAAGAAGGAGAAGGAGAAGGTGAAGTCAGGAGGGTGAAGCAGAAGAAGCAGAAGAAGGAGAAGGAGAAGGTGAAGTCTGGAGGGTGAAGCAGAAGAAGCAGAAGAAGGAGAAGGAGAAGATGAAGTCTGGAGGGTGAATCAGAAGAAGCAGAAGAAAGAGAAGGAGAAGGTGAAGTCTGGAGGGTGAATCAGAAGAAGTAGAAGAAGGAGAAGGAGAAGGTGAAGTCTGGAGGGTGAATCAGAAGAAGCAGAAGAAGGAGAAGGAAAAGGTGAAGTCTGGAGGGTGAATCAGAAGAAGCAGAAGAAGGAGAAGGAAAAGGTGAAGACTGGAGGGTGAATCAGAAGAAGCAGAAGAAGGAGAAGGAGAAGATGAAGTCTGGAGGGTGAATCAGAAGAAGCAGAATAAGGAGAAGGAGAAGGTGAAGTCTGGAGGGTGAATCAGAAGAAGCAGAAGAAGGAGAAGGAGAAGGTGAAGTCTGGAGGGTGAATCAGAAGAAGTAGAAGAAGGAGAAGGAGAAGGTGAAGTCTGGAGTGTGAAGCAGAAGAAGTAGAAGAAGGAGAAGGAGAAGGTGAAGTCAGGAGGGTGAATCAGAAGAATCAGAAGAAGGAGAAGGAGAAGGTGAAGTCTGGAGGGTGAATCAGAAGAATCAGAAGAAGGAGAAGGAGAAGATGAAGTCTGGAGGGTGAATCAGAAGAAGCAGAAGAAAGAGAAGGAGAAGGTGAAGTCTGGAGGGTGAAGCAGAAGAAACAGAAGAAGGAGAAGGAGTAGGTGAAGACTGGAGGGTGAATCAGAAGAAGTAGAAGAAGGAGAAGGAGAAGGTGAAGTCTGGAGGGTGAATCAGACGAAGTAGAAGAAGGAGAAGGAGAAGGTGAAGTCTGGAGGGTGAATCAGAAGAAGCAGAAGAAGGAGAAGGAGAAGGTGAAGTTAGGAGGGTGAATCAGAAGAAGCAGAAGAAGGAGAAGGAGCAGGTGAAGTCAGGGGGGTGAAGCAGAAGAAGTAGAAGAAGGAGAAGGAGAAGGTGAAGTCAGGACGGTGAAGCAGAAGAAGCAGAAGAAGGAGAAGGAGAAGGTGAAGTCTGGAGGGTGAAGCAGAAGAAGCAGAAGAAGGAGAAGGAGAGGGTGAAGTCTGGAGGGTGAATCAGAAGAAGTAGAAGAAGCAGAAGGAGAAGGTGAAGTCAGGAGAGTGAAGCAGAAGAAGCAGAAGAAGGAGAAGGAGAAGGTGAAGTCTGGAGGGCGAAGCAGAAGAAGCAGAAGAAGGAGAAGGAGAAGGTGAAGTCTGGAGGGTGAAGCAGAAGAAGCAGAAGAAGGAGAAGGAGTAGGTGAAGTCTGGAGGGTGAATCAGAAGAAGTAGAAGAAGGAGAAGGATAAGGTGTAGTCTGGAGGGTGAATCAGAAGAAGTAGACGAAGGAGAAGGAGAAGGTAAAGTCTGGAGGGTGAATCAGAAGAAGCAGAAGAAGGAGAAGGAGAAGATGAAGTCTGGAGGGTGAATCAGAAGAAGTAGAAGAAGGAGAAGGAGAAGGTGAAGTCTGGAGGGTGAATCAGAAGAAGCAGAAGAAGGAGAAGGAGAAGGTGAAGTCTGGAGGGTGAATCAGAAGAAGCAGAAGAAGGAGAAGGAGAAGGTGAAGTCTGGAGGGTGAATCAGAAGAAGCAGAATAAGGAGAAGGAGAAGGTGAAGTCTGGAGGGTGAATCAGAAGAAGCAGAAGAAGGAGAAGGAGAAGGTGAAGTCTGGAGGATGAATCAGAAGAAGTAGAAGAAGGAGAAGGAGAAGGTGAAGTCTGGAGGGTGAATCAGTAGAAGTAGAAGAAGGAGAAGGAGAAGGTGAAGTCTGGAGGGTGAATCAGAAGAAGTAGAAGAAGGAGAAGGAGAAGGTGAAGTCTGGAGGGTGAAGCAGAAGAAGTAGAAGAAGGAGAAGGAGAAGGTGAAGTCAGGAGGGTGAATCAGAAGAAGTAGAAGAAGGAGAAGGAGAAGGTGAAGTCAGGAGGGTGAAGCAGAAGAAGCAGAAGAAGGAGAAGGAGAAGGTGAAGTCTGGAGGGTGAAGCAGAAGAAGCAGAAGAAGGAGAAGGAGAAGATGAAGTCTGGAGGGTGAATCAGAAGAAGCAGAAGAAAGAGAAGGAGAAGGTGAAGTCTGGAGGGTGAATCAGAAGAAGTAGAAGAAGGAGAAGGAGAAGGTGAAGTCTGGAGGGTGAATCAGAAGAAGCAGAAGAAGGAGAAGGAAAAGGTGAAGTCTGGAGGGTGAATCAGAAGAAGCAGAAGAAGGAGAAGGAAAAGGTGAAGACTGGAGGGTGAATCAGAAGAAGCAGAAGAAGGAGAAGGAGAAGATGAAGTCTGGAGGGTGAATCAGAAGAAGCAGAATAAGGAGAAGGAGAAGGTGAAGTCTGGAGGGTGAATCAGAAGAAGCAGAAGAAGGAGAAGGAGAAGGTGAAGTCTGGAGGGTGAATCAGAAGAAGTAGAAGAAGGAGAAGGAGAAGGTGAAGTCTGGAGTGTGAAGCAGAAGAAGTAGAAGAAGGAGAAGGAGAAGGTGAAGTCAGGAGGGTGAATCAGAAGAAGCAGAAGAAGGAGAAGGAGAAGGTGAAGTCTGGAGGGTGAATCAGAAGAATCAGAAGAAGGAGAAGGAGAAGATGAAGTCTGGAGGGTGAATCAGAAGAAGCAGAAGAAAGAGAAGGAGAAGGTGAAGTCTGGAGGGTGAAGCAGAAGAAACAGAAGAAGGAGAAGGAGTAGGTGAAGACTGGAGGGTGAATCAGAAGAAGTAGAAGAAGGAGAAGGAGAAGGTGAAGTCTGGAGGGTGAATCAGACGAAGTAGAAGAAGGAGAAGGAGAAGGTGAAGTCTGGAGGGTGAATCAGAAGAAGCAGAAGAAGGAGAAGGAGAAGGTGAAGTTAGGAGGGTGAATCAGAAGAAGCAGAAGAAGGAGAAGGAGCAGGTGAAGTCAGGGGGGTGAAGCAGAAGAAGTAGAAGAAGGAGAAGGAGAAGGTGAAGTCAGGACGGTGAAGCAGAAGAAGCAGAAGAAGGAGAAGGAGAAGGTGAAGTCTGGAGGGTGAAGCAGAAGAAGCAGAAGAAGGAGAAGGAGAGGGTGAAGTCTGGAGGGTGAATCAGAAGAAGTAGAAGAAGCAGAAGGAGAAGGTGAAGTCAGGAGAGTGAAGCAGAAGAAGCAGAAGAAGGAGAAGGAGAAGGTGAAGTCTGGAGGGCGAAGCAGAAGAAGCAGAAGAAGGAGAAGGAGAAGGTGAAGTCTGGAGGGTGAAGCAGAAGAAGCAGAAGAAGGAGAAGGAGTAGGTGAAGTCTGGAGGGTGAATCAGAAGAAGTAGAAGAAGGAGAAGGATAAGGTGAAGTCAGGAGGGTGAAGCAGATGAAGCAGAAGAAGGAGAAGGAGAAGGTGAAGTCTGGAGGGTGAAGCAGAAGAAGCAGAAGAAGGAGAAGGAGAAGGTGAAGTCAGGAGGGTGGATCAGAAGAAGTAGAAGAAGGAGAAGGAGAAGGTGAAGTCTGGAGGGTGAATCAGAAGAAGCATAAGAAGGAGAAGGAGAAGGTGAAGTCTGGAGGGCGCAGCAGAAGAAGCAGAAGAAGGAGAAAGAGAAGGTGAAGTCTGGAGGGTGAAGCAGAAGAAGCAGAAGAAGGAGAAGGAGAGGGTGAAGTCTGGAGGGTGAATCAGAAGAAGTAGAAGAAGGAGAAGGAGAAGGTGAAGTCTGGAGGGTGAAGCAGAAGAAGTAGAAGAAGGAGAAGGAGAAGGTGAAGTCAGGAGGGTGAATCAGAAGAAGCAGAAGAAGGAGAAGGAGAAGGTGAAGTCTGGAGGGTGAATCAGAAGAATCAGAAGAAGGAGAAGGAGAAGATGAAGTCTGGAGGGTGAATCAGAAGAAGCAGAAGAAAGAGAAGGAGAAGGTGAAGTCTGGAGGGTGAAGCAGAAGAAACAGAAGAAGGAGAAGGAGTAGGTGAAGACTGGAGGGTGAATCAGAAGAAGTAGAAGAAGGAGAAGGAGAAGGTGAAGTCTGGAGGGTGAATCAGACGAAGTAGAAGAAGGAGAAGGAGAAGGTGAAGTCTGGAGGGTGAATCAGAAGAAGCAGAAGAAGGAGAAGGAGAAGGTGAAGTTAGGAGGGTGAATCAGAAGAAGCAGAAGAAGGAGAAGGAGCAGGTGAAGTCAGGGGGGTGAAGCAGAAGAAGTAGAAGAAGGAGAAGGAGAAGGTGAAGTCAGGACGGTGAAGCAGAAGAAGCAGAAGAAGGAGAAGGAGAAGGTGAAGTCTGGAGGGTGAAGCAGAAGAAGCAGAAGAAGGAGAAGGAGAGGGTGAAGTCTGGAGGGTGAATCAGAAGAAGTAGAAGAAGGAGAAGGAGAAGGTGAAGTCTGGAGGGTGAAGCAGAAGAAGCAGAAGAAGGAGAAGGAGTAGGTGAAGTCTGGAGGGTGAATCAGAAGAAGTAGAAGAAGGAGAAGGATAAGGTGAAGTCAGGAGGGTGAAGCAGAAGAAGCAGAAGAAGGAGAAGGAGAAGGTGAAGTCTGGTGGGTGAAGCAGAAGAAGAAGGAGAAGGAGAAGGTGAAGTCTGGAGGGTGAAGCAGAAGAAGCAGAAGAAGGAGAAGGAGAAGGTGAAGTCAGGAGGGTGGATCAGAAGAAGTAGAAGAAGGAGAAGGAGAAGGTGAAGTCTGGAGGGTGAATCAGAAGAAGCAGAAGAAGGAGAAGGAGAAGACGAAGTCTGGAGGGCGCAGCAGAAGAAGCAGAAGAAGGAGAAAGAGAAGGTGAAGTCTGGAGGGTGAAGCAGAAGAAGCAGAAGAAGGAGAAGGAGAGGGTGAAGTCTGGAGGGTGAATCAGAAGAAGGAGAAGAAGGAGAAGGAGAAGGTGAAGTCAGGAGAGTGAAGCAGAAGAAGCAGAAGAAGGAGAAGGAGAAGGTGAAGTCTGGAGGGCGAAGCAGAAGAAGCAGAAGAAGTAGAAGGAGTAGGTGAAGTCTGGAGGGTGAAGCAGAAGAAGCAGAAGAAGGAGAAGGAGAAGGTGAAATCTGGTGGGTGAAGCAGAAGAAGCAGAAGAAGGAGAAGGAGAAGGTGAAGTCTGGAGGGTGAAGCAGAAGAAGCAGAAGAAGGAGAAGGAGAAGGTGAAGTCAGGAGGGTGGATCAGAAGAAGTAGAAGAAGGAGAAGGAGAAGGTGAAGTCTGGAGGGTGAATCAGAAGAAGCAGAAGAAGGAAAAGGAGAAGGTGAAGTCTGGAGGGCGCAGCAGAAGAAGCAGAAGAAGGAGAAAGAGAAGGTGAAGTCTGGAGGGTGAAGCAGAAGAAGCAGAAGAAGGAGAAGGAGAGGGTGAAGTCTGGAGGGTGAATCAGAAGAAGTAGAAGAAGGAGAAGGAGAAGGTGAAGTCAGGAGAGTGAAGCAGAAGAAGCAGAAGAAGGAGAAGGAGAAGGTGAAGTCTGGAGGGCGAAGCAGAAGAAGCAGAAGAAGGACAAGGAGAAGGTGAAGTCTGGAAGTTGAAGCAGAAGAAGCAGAAGAAGGAGAAGGAGTAGGTGAAGTCTGGAGGGTGAATCAGAAGAAGTAGAAGAAGGAGAAGGAGAAGGTGAAGTCAGGAGGGTGAAGCAGAAGAAGCAGAAGAAGGAGAAGGAGAAGGTGAAGTCTGGAGGATGAAGCAGAAGAAGCAGAAGAAGGAGAAGGAGAAGGTGAAGTCTGGAGGGTGAATCAGAAGAAGCAGAAGAAGGAGAAGGAGAAGGTGAAGTCTGGAGGGTGAATCAGAAGAAGCAGAAGAAGGAGAAGGAGAAGGTGGAGTCAGGAGGGTGAATCAGAAGAAGCAGAAAAAGGAGAAGGAGAAGGTGAATTTAGGAGGGTGAATCAGAAGAAGCAGAAGAAGGAGAAGGAGCAGGTGAAGTCAGGGGGGTGTAGCAGAAGAAGTAGAAGAAGGAGAAGGAGAAGGTGAAGTCAGGACGGTGAAGCAGAAGAAGCAGAAGAAGGAGAAGGAGAAGGTGAAGCCTGGAGGGCGCAGCAGAAGAAGCAGAAGAAGGAGAAGGAGAAGGTGAAGTCTGGAGTGTGAAGCAGAAGAAGCAGAAGAAGGAGAAGGAGATGGTGAAGTCTGGAGGGTGAAGCAGAAGAAACAGAAGAAGGAGAAGGAGAAGGTGAAGACTGGAGGGTGAATCAGAAGAAGTAGAAGAAGGAGAAGAAGGTGAAGTCTGGAGCGTGAATCAGAAGAAGTAGAAGAAGGAGAAGGAGAAGTTGAAGTCTGGAGGGTGAATCAGAAGAAGCAGAAGAAGGAGAAGGAGAAGGTGAAGTCTGGAGGGTGAATCAGAAGAAGCAGAAGAAGGAGAAGGAGAAGATGAAGTCTGGAGGGTGAATCAGAAGAAGTAGAAGAAGGAGAAGGAGAAGGTGAAGACTGGAGGGTGAATCAGAACAAGTAGAAGAAGGAGAAGGAGAAGATGAAGTCTGGAGGGTGAATCAGCAGAAAGAGAAGAAGGAGAAGGAGAAGGTGAAGTCTGGAGGGTGAATGAGAAGAAGTAGAAGAAGGAGAAGGAGAAGGTGTAGTCTGGAGGGTGAATCAGAAGAAGTAGACGAAGGAGAAGGAGAAGGTGAAGTCTGGAGGGTGAATCAGAAGAAGCAGAAGAAGGAGAAGGAGAAGGTGAAGTCTGGAGGGTGAATCAGAAGAAGTAGAAGAAGGAGAAGGAGAAGGTGAAGTCTGGAGGGTGAATCAGAAGAAGCAGAAGAAAGAGAAGGAGAAGGTGAAGTCTGGAGGGTGAATCAGAAGAAGTAGAAGAAGGAGAAGGAGAAGGTGAAGTCTGGAGGGTGAATCAGAAGAAGCAGAAGAAGGAGAAGGAGAAGGTGAAGTCTGGAGGGTGAATCAGAAGAAGCAGAAGAAGGAGAAGGAAAAGGTGAAGTCTGGAGGGTGAATCAGAAGAAGCAGAAGAAGGAGAAGGAGAAGGTGAAGTCTGGAGGGTGAATCAGAAGAAGCAGAATAAGGAGAAGTAGAAGGTGAAGTCTGGAGGGTGAATCAGAAGAAGCAGAAGAAGGAGAAGGAGAAGGTGAAGTCTGGAGGGTGAATCAGAAGAAGTAGAAGAAGGAGAAGGAGAAGGTGAAGTCTGGAGGGTGAAGCAGAAGAAGTAGAAGAAGGAGAAGGAGAAGGTGAAGTCAGGAGGGTGAATCAGAAGAAGCAGAAGAAGGAGAAGGAGAAGGTGAAGTCTGGAGGGTGAATCAGAAGAATCAGAAGAAGGAGAAGGAGAAGATGAAGTCTGGAGGGTGAATCAGAAGAAGCAGAAGAAAGAGAAGGAGAAGGTGAAGTCTGGAGGGTGAAGCAGAAGAAACAGAAGAAGGAGAAGGAGTTGGTGAAGACTGGAGGGTGAATCAGAAGAAGTAGAAGAAGGAGAAGGAGAAGGTGAAGTCTGGAGGGTGAATCAGACGAAGTAGAAGAAGGAGAAGGAGAAGGTGAAGTCTGGAGGGTGAATCAGAAGAAGCAGAAGAAGGAGAAGGAGAAAGTGAAGTTAGGAGGGTGAATCAGAAGAAGCAGAAGAAGGAGAAGGAGCAGGTGAAGTGCGGGGGGTGAAGCAGAAGAAGTAGAAGAAGGAGAAGGAGAAGGTGAAGTCAGGACGGTGAAGCAGAAGAAGCAGAAGAAGGAGAAGGAGAAGGTGAAGTCTGGAGGGTGAAGCAGAAGAAGCAGAAGAAGGAGAAGGAGAGGGTGAAGTCTGGAGGGTGAATCAGAAGAAGTAGAAGAAGGAGAAGGAGAAGGTGAAGTCAGGAGAGTGAAGCAGAAGAAGCAGAAGAAGGAGAAGGAGAAGGTGAAGTCTGGAGGGCGAAGCAAAAGAAGCAGAAGAAGGAGAAGGAGAAGGTGAAGTCTGGAGGGTGAAGCAGAAGAAGCAGAAGAAGGAGAAGGAGTAGGTGAAGTCTGGAGGGTGAATCAGAAGAAGTAGAAGAAGGAGAAGGATAAGGTGAAGTCAGGAGGGTGAAGCAGAAGAAGCAGAAGAAGGAGAAGGAGAAGGTGAAGTCTGGTGGGTGAAGCAGAAGAAGCAGAAGAAGGAGAAGGAGAAGGTGAAGTCTGGAGGGTGAAGCAGAAGAAGCAGAAGAAGGAGAAGGAGAAGGTGAATCAGGAGGGTGGATCAGAAGAAGTAGAAGAAGGAGAAGGAGAAGGTGAAGTCTGGAGGGTGAATCAGAAGAAGCAGAAGAAGGAGAAGGAGAAGGTGAAGTCTGGAGGGCGCAGCAGAAGAAGCAGAAGAAGGAGAAAGAGAAGGTGAAGTCTGGAGGGTGAAGCAGAAGAAGCAGAAGAAGGAGAAGGAGAGGGTGAAGTCTGGAGGGTGAATCAGAAGAAGTAGAAGAAGGAGAAGGAGAAGGTGAAGTCAGGAGAGTGAAGCAGAAGAAGCAGAAGAAGGAGAAGGAGAAGGTGAAGTCTGGAGGGCGAAGCAGAAGAAGCAGAAGAAGGAGAAGGAGAAGGTGAAGTCTGGAGGGTGAAGCAGAAGAAGCAGAAGAAGGAGAAGGAGTAGGTGAAGTCTGGAGGGTGAATCAGAAGAAGTAGAAGAAGGAGAAGGAGAAGGTGAAGTCAGGAGGGTGAAGCAGAAGAAGCAGAAGAAGGAGAAGGAGAAGGTGAAGTCTGGAGGGTGAAGCAGAAGAAGCAGAAGAAGGAGAAGGAGAAGGTGAAGTCTCGAGGGTGAATCAGAAGAAGCAGAAGAAGGAGAAGGAGAAGATGAAGTCTGGAGGGCGCAGCAGAAGAAGCAGAAGAAGGAGAAAGAGAAGGTGAAGTCTGGAGGGTGAAGCAGAAGAAGCAGAAGAAGGAAAAGGAGAGGGTGAAGTCTGGAGGGTGAATCAGAAGAAGTAGAAGAAGGAGAAGGAGAAGATGAAGTCAGGAGAGTGAAGCAGAAGAAGCAGAAGAAGGAGAAGGAGAAGGTGAAGTCTGGAGGGCGAAGCAGAAGAAGCAGAAGAAGGAGAAGGAGAAGGTGAAGTCTGGAGGTTGAAGCAGAAGAAGCAGAAGAAGGAGAAGGAGTAGGTGAAGTCTGGAGGGTGAATCAGAAGAAGTAGAAGAAGGAGAAGGAGAAGGTGAAGTCAGGAGGGTGAAGCAGAAGAAGCAGAAGAAGGAGAAGGAGAAGGTGAAGTCTGGAGGGTGAAGCAGAAGAAGCAGAAGAAGGAGAAGGAGAAGGTGAAGTCTGGAGGGTGAATCAGAAGAAGCAGAAGAAGGAGAAGGAGAAGGTGAAGTCTGGAGGGTGAATCAGAAGAAGCAGAAGAAGGAGAAGGAGAAGGTGAAGTCAGGAGGGTGAATCAGAAGAAGCAGAAGAAGGAGAAGGAGAAGTTGAATTTAGGAGGGTGAATCAGAAGAAGCAGAAGAAGGAGAAGGAGCAGGTGAAGTCAGGGGGGTGTAGCAGAAGAAGTAGAAGAAGGAGAAGGAGAAGGTGAAGTCAGGACGGTGAAGCAGAAGAAGCAGAAGAAGGAGAAGGAGAAGGTGAAGCCTGGAGGGCGCAGCAGAAGAAGCAGAAGAAGGAGAAGGAGAAGGTGAAGTCTGGAGTGTGAAGCAGAAGAAGCAGAAGAAGGAGAAGGAGATGGTGAAGTCTGGAGGGTGAAGCAGAAGAAACAGAAGAAGGAGAAGGAGAAGGTGAAGACTGGAGGGTGAATCAGAAGAAGTAGAAGAAGGAGAAGAAGGTGAAGTCTGGAGCGTGAATCAGAAGAAGTAGAAGAAGGAGAAGGAGAAGTTGAAGTCTGGAGGGTGAATCAGAAGAAGCAGAAGAAGGAGAAGGAGAAGGTGAAGTCTGGAGGGTGAATCAGAAGAAGCAGAAGAAGGAGAAGGAGAAGATGAAGTCTGGAGGGTGAACCAGAAGAAGTAGAAGAAGGAGAAGGAGAAGGTGAAGTCTGGAGGGTGAATCAGAACAAGTAGAAGAAGGAGAAGGAGAAGATGAAGTCTGGAGGGTGAATCAGAAGAAAGAGAAGAAGGAGAAGGAGAAGGTGAAGTCTGGAGGGTGAATGAGAAGAAGTAGAAGAAGGAGAAGGAGAAGGTGTAGTCTGGAGGGTGAATCAGAAGAAGTAGACGAAGGAGAAGGAGAAGGTGAAGTCTGGAGGGTGAATCAGAAGAAGCAGAAGAAGGAGAAGGAGAAGGTGAAGTCTGGAGGGTGAATCAGAAGAAGTAGAAGAAGGAGAAGGAGAAGGTGAAGTCTGGAGGGTGAATCAGAAGAAGCAGAAGAAAGAGAAGGAGAAGGTGAAGTCTGGAGGGTGAATCAGAAGAAGTAGAAGAAGGAGAAGGAGAAGGTGAAGTCTGGAGGGTGAACCAGAAGAAGCAGAAGAAGGAGAAGGAGAAGGTGAAGTCTGGAGGGTGAATCAGAAGAAGCAGAAGAAGGAGAAGGAAAAGGTGAAGTCTGGAGGGTGAATCAGAAGAAGCAGAAGAAGGAGAAGGAGAAGGTGAAGTCTGGAGGGTGAATCAGAAGAAGCAGAATAAGGAGAAGTAGAAGGTGAAGTCTGGAGGGTGAATCAGAAGAAGCAGAAGAAGGAGAAGGAGAAGGTGAAGTCTGGAGGGTGAATCAGAAGAAGTAGAAGAAGGAGAAGGAGAAGGTGAAGTCTGGAGGGTGAAGCAGAAGAAGTAGAAGAAGGAGAAGGAGAAGGTGAAGTCAGGAGGGTGAATCAGAAGAAGCAGAAGAAGGAGAAGGAGAAGGTGAAGTCTCGAGGGTGAATCAGAAGAATCAGAAGAAGGAGAAGGAGAAGATGAAGTCTGGAGGGTGAATCAGAAGAAGCAGAAGAAAGAGAAGGAGAAGGTGAAGTCTGGAGGGTGAAGCAGAAGAAACAGAAGAAGGAGAAGGAGTTGGTGAAGACTGGAGGGTGAATCAGAAGAAGTAGAAGAAGGAGAAGGAGAAGGTTAAGTCTGGAGGGTGAATCAGACGAAGTAGAAGAAGGAGAAGGAGAAGGTGAAGTCTGGAGGGTGAATCAGAAGAAGCAGAAGAAGGAGAAGGAGAAGGTGAAGTTAGGAGGGTGAATCAGAAGAAGCAGAAGAAGGAGAAGGAGCAGGTGAAGTCAGGGGGGTGAAGCAGAAGAAGTAGAAGAAGGAGAAGGAGAAGGTGAAGTCAGGACGGTGAAGCAGAAGAAGCAGAAGAAGGAGAAGGTGAAGTCTGGAGGGTGAAGCAGAAGAAGCAGAAGAAGGAGAAGGAGAGGGTGAAGTCTGGAGGGTGAATCAGAAGAAGTAGAAGAAGGAGAAGGAGAAGGTGAAGTCAGGAGAGTGAAGCAGAAGAAGCAGAAGAAGGAGAAGGTGAAGTCTGGAGGGCGAAGCAAAAGAAGCAGAAGAACGAGAAGGAGAAGGTGAAGTCTGGAGGGTGAAGCAGAAGAAGCAGAAGAAGGAGAAGGAGTAGGTGAAGTCTGGAGGGTGAATCAGAAGAAGTAGAAGAAGGAGAAGGATAAGGTGAAGTCAGGAGGGTGAAGCAGAAGAAGCAGAAGAAGGAGAAGGAGAAGGTGAAGTCTGGTGGGTGAAGCAGAAGAAGCAGAAGAAGGAGAAGGAGAAGGTGAAGTCTGGAGGGTGAAGCAGAAGAAGCAGAAGAAGGAGAAGGAGAAGGTGAATCAGGAGGGTGGATCAGAAGAAGTAGAAGAAGGAGAAGGAGAAGGTGAAGTCTGGAGGGTGAATCAGAAGAAGCAGAAGAAGGAGAAGGAGAAGGTGAAGTCTGGAGGGCGCAGCAGAAGAAGCAGAAGAAGGAGAAAGAGAAGGTGAAGTCTGGAGGGTGAAGCAGAAGAAGCAGAAGAAGGAGAAGGAGAGGGTGAAGTCTGGAGGGTGAATCAGAAGAAGTAGAAGAAGGAGAAGGAGAAGGTGAAGTCAGGAGAGTGAAGCAGAAGAAGCAGAAGAAGGAGAAGGAGAAGGTGAAGTCTGGAGGGCGAAGCAGAAGAAGCAGAAGAAGGAGAAGGAGAAGGTGAAGTCTGGAGGGTGAAGCAGAAGAAGCAGAAGAAGGAGAAGGAGTAGGTGAAGTCTGGAGGCTGAATCAGAAGAAGTAGAAGAAGGAGAAGGAGAAGGTGAAGTCAGGAGGGTGAAGCAGAAGAAGCAGAAGAAGGAGAAGGAGAAGGTGAAGTCTGGAGGGTGAAGCAGAAGAAGCAGAAGAAGGAGAAGGAGAAGGTGAAGTCTCGAGGGTGAATCAGAAGAAGCAGAAGAAGGAGAAGGAGAAGGTGAAGTCTGGAGGGTGAATCAGAAGAAGCAGAAGAAGGAGAAGGAGAAGGAGAAGTCAGGAGGGTGAATCAGAAGAAGCAGAAGAAGGAGAAGAAGAAGGTGAATTTAGGAGGGTGAATCAGAAGAAGCAGAAGAAGGAGAAGGAGCAGGTGAAGTCAGGGGGGTGTAGCAGAAGAAGTAGAAGAAGGAGAAGGAGAAGGTGAAGTCAGGACGGTGAAGCAGAAGAAGCAGAAGAAGGAGAAGGAGAAGGTGAAGCCTGGAGGGCGCAGCAGAAGAAGCAGAAGAAGGAGAAGGAGAAGGTGAAGTCTGGAGTGTGAAGCAGAAGAAGCAGAAGAAGGAGAAGGAGAAGGTGAAGTCTGGAGGGTGAAGCAGAAGAAACAGAAGAAGGAGAAGGAGAAGGTGAAGACTGGAGGGTGAATCAGAAGAAGTAGAAGAAGGAGAAGGAGAAGGTGAAGTCTGGAGGGTGAATCAGAAGAAGTAGAAGAAGGAGAAGGAGAAGTTGAAGTCTGGAGGGTGAATCAGAAGAAGCAGAAGAAGGAGAAGGAGAAGGTGAAGTCTGGAGGGTGAATCAGAAGAAGCAGAAGAAGGAGAAGGAGAAGATGAAGTCTGGAGGGTGAATCAGAAGAAGTAGAAGAAGGAGAAGGAGAAGGTGAAGTCTGGAGGGTGAATCAGAAGAAGTAGAAGAAGGAGAAGGAGAAGATGAAGTCTGGAGGGTGAATCAGAAGAAAGAGAAGAAGGAGAAGGAGAAGGTGAAGTCTGGAGGGTGAATTAGAAGAAGTAGAAGAAGGAGAAGGAGAAGGTGTAGTCTGGAGGGTGAATCAGAAGAAGTAGACGAAGGAGAAGGAGAAGGTGAAGTCTGGAGGGTGAATCAGAAGAAGCAGAAGAAGGAGAAGGAGAAGGTGAAGTCTGGAGGGTGAATCAGAAGAAGTAGAAGAAGGAGAAGGAGAAGGTGAAGTCTGGAGGGTGAATCAGAAGAAGCAGAAGAAGGAGAAGGAGAAGGTGAAGTCTGGAGGGTGAATCAGAAGAAGCAGAAGAAGGAGAAGGAGAAGGTGAAGTCTGGAGGGTGAATCAGAAGAAGCAGAATAAGGAGAAGGAGAAGGTGAAGTCTGGAGGGTGAATCAGAAGAAGCAGAAGAAGGAGAAGGAGAAGGTGAAGTCTGGAGGGTGAATCAGAAGAAGTAGAAGAAGGAGAAGGAGAAGGTGAAGTCTGGAGGGTGAATCAGAAGAAGTAGAAGAAGGAGAAGGAGAAGGTGAAGTCTGGAGGGTGAATCAGAAGAAGTAGAAGAAGGAGAAGGAGAAGGTGAAGTCTGGAGGGTGAAGCAGAAGAAGTAGATGAAGGAGAAGGAGAAGGTGAAGTCAGGAGGGTGAATCAGAAGAAGTAGAAGAAGGAGAATGAGAAGGTGAGGTCTGGAGGGTGAATCAGAAGAAGCAGAAGAAGGAGAAGGAGAAGATGAAGTCTGGAGGGTGTATCAGAAGAAGCAGAAGAAGGAGAAGGAGAAGGTGAAGTCTGGAGGGTGAATCAGAAGAAGCAGAAGAAGGAGAAGCAGAAGGTGAAGTCAGGAGGGTGAATCAGAAGAAGCAGAAGAAGGAGAAGGAGAAGGTGAAGTTAGGAGGGTGAATCAGAAGAAGCAGAAGAAGGAGAAGGAGAAGGTGAAGTCAGGGGGGTGAAGCAGAAGAAGTAGAAGAAGGAGAAGGAGATGGTGAAGTCAGGAGGGTGAAGCAGAAGAAGCAGAAGAAGGAGAAGGAGAAGGTGAAGTCTGGAGGGTGAAGCAGAAGAAACAGAAGAAGGAGAAGGAGAAGGTGAAGTCTGGAGGGCGAAGCAGAAGAAGCAGAAGAAGGAGAAGGTGAAGGTGAAGTCTGGAGGGTGAAGCAGAAGAAGCAGAAGAAGGAGAAGGAGAAGGTGAAGTCTGGAGGGTGAATCAGAAGAAGTAGAAGAAGGAGAAGGAGAAGGTGAAGTCAGGAGGGTGAAGCAGAAGAAGCAGAAGAAGGAGACGGAGAAGGTGAAGTCTGGAGGGTGAAGCAGAAGAAGCAGAAGAAGGAGAAGGAGAAGGTGAAGTCTGGAGGGTGAAGCAGAAGAAGCAGAAGAAGGAGAAGGAGAAGGTGAAGTCAGGAGGGTGAATCAGAAGAAGTAGAAGAAGGAGAAGGAGAAGGTGAAGTCTGGAGGGTGAATCAGAAGAAGTAGAAGAAGGAGAAGGAGAAGGTGAAGTCTGGAGGGTGAATCAGAAGAAGTAGAAGAAGGAGAAGGAGAAGGTGAAGTCTGGAGGGTGAATCAGAAGAAGCAGAAGAAGGAGAAGGAGAAGGTGAAGTCTGGAGGGAGAAGCAGAAGAAGTAGAAGAAGGAGAAGGAGAAGGTGAAGTCTGGAGGGTGAATCAGAAGAAGTAGAAGAAGGAGAAGGAGAAGGTAAAGTCTGGAGGGTGAATCAGAAGAAGTAGAAGAAGGAGAAGGAGAAGGTGAAGTCTGGAGGGTGAATCAGAAGAAGCAGAAGAAGGAGAAGGAGAAGGTGAAATCTGGAGGGTGAATCAGAAGAAGTAGAAGAAGGAGAAGTAGAAGGTGTAGTTTGGAGGGTGAATCAGGAGAAGTAGACGAAGGAGAAGGAGAAGGTGAAGTCTGGAGGGTGAATCAGAAGAAGCAGAAGAAGGAGAAGGAGAAGGTGAAGTCTGGAGGGTGATTCAGAAGAAGTAGAAGAAGCAGAAGGAGAAGGTGAAGTCTGGAGGGTGAATCAGAAGAAGCAGAAGAAGGAGAAGGAGAAGGTGAAGTCTGGAGGGTGAATCGGAAGAAGCAGAAGAAGGAGAAGGAGAAGGTGAAGTATGGAGGGTGAATCAGAAGAAGCAGAAGAAGGAGAAGGAGAAGGTGAAGTCTGGAGGTTGAATCAGAAGAAGCAGAAGAAGTAGAAGGAGAAGGTGAAGTCTGGAGGGTGAATCAGAAGAAGTAGAAGAAGGAGAAGGAGAAGGTGAAGTCTGGAGGGTGAATCAGAAGAAGCAGAAGAAGGAGAAGGAGAAGGTGAAGTCAGGAGGGTGAATCAGAAGAAGCAGAAGAAGGAGAAGGAGAAGGTGAAATCTGGAGGGTGAATCAGAAGAAGCAGAAGAAGGCGAAGGAGAAGGTGAAGACTGGAGGGTGTATCAGAAGAAGTATAAGAAGGAGAAGGAGAAGGTGAAGTCTGAAGGGTGAATCAGAAGAAGTAGAAGAAGGAGAAGGAGAAGGCGAAGTCTGGAGTGTGAATCAGAAGAAGCAGAAGAAGGAGAAGGAGAAGGTGAAATCTGGAGGGTGAATCAGAAGAAGCAGAAGAAGGAGAAGGAGAAGATGAAGTCTGGAGGGTGAATCAGAAGAAGTAGAAGAAGGAGAAGGAGAAGGTGAGATCTGGAGGGTGAATCAGAAGAAGCAGAAGAAGGAGAAGGAGAAGGTGAAGTCTGAAGGGTGAATCAGAAGAAGCAGAAAAAGGAGAAGGAGAAGGTGATTCTGGAGGGTGAATCAGAAGAAGCAGAAGAAGGAGAAGGAGAAGGTGAAGTCTGGAGGGTGAATCAGAAGAAGCAGAAGAAGGAGAAGGAGAAGGTGAAGTCCGGAGGGTGAATCAGAAGAAGTAGAAGAAGGAGAAGGAGAAGGTGAAGTCTGGAGGGTGAATCAGAAGAAGTAGAAGAAGGAGAAGGAGAAGGTGAAGTCTGGAGGGTGAATCAGAAGAAGCAGAAGAAGGAGAAGGAGAAGGTGAAGTCTGGAGGGTGAATCAGAAGAAGCAGAAGAAGGAGAAGGAGAAGATGAAGTCTGGAGGGTGAATCAGAAGAAGTAGAAGAAGGAGAAGGAGAAGGTGAAGTCTGCAGGGTGAATCAGAAGAAGCAGAAGAAGGAGAAGGAGAAGGTGAAGTCTGGATGGTGAATCAGAAGAAGCAGAAGAAGGAGAAGGAGAAGGTGAAGTCTGGAGGGTGAATCAGAAGAAGCAGAATAAGGAGAAGGAGAAGGTGAAGTCTGGAGGGTGAATCAGAAGAAGCAGAAGAAGGAGAAGGAGAAGGTGAAGTCTGGAGGGTGAATCAGAAGAAGTAGAAGAAGGAGAAGGAGAAGGTGAAGTCTGGAGGGTGAAGCAGAAGAAGTAGAAGAAGGAGAAGGAGAAGGTGAAGTCAGGAGGGTGAATCAGAAGAAGTAGAAGAAGGAGAAGGAGAAGGTGAAGTCACTAGGGTGAATCAGAAGAAGCAGAAGAAGGAGAAGGAGAAGGTGAAGTCTGGAGGGTGAACCAGAAGAATCAGAAGAAGGAGAAGGAGAAGGTGAAGTCTGGAGGGTGAATCAGAAGAAGCAGAAGAAAGAGAAGGAGAAGGAGAAGTCTGGAGGGTGAAGCAGAAGAAGCAGAAGAAGGAGAAGGAGAAGGTGAAGACTGGAGGGTGAATCAGAAGACGGAGAAGAAGGAGAAGAAGAAGGTGAAGTCTGGAGGGTGAATCAGAAGAAGTACAAGAAGGAGAAGGAGAAGGTGAAGTCTGGAGGGTGAATCAGAAGAAGCAGAAGAAGGAGAAGGAGAAGGTGAAGTCTGGAGGGTGAATCAGAAGAAGCAGAAGAAGGAGAAGGAGAAGATGAAGTCTGGAGGGTGAATCAGAAGAAGTAGAAGAAGGAGAAGGAGAAGGTGAGGTCTGGAGGGTGAATCAGAAGAAGCAGAAGAAGGAGAAGCAGAAGGTGAAGTCTGGAGGGTGGATCAGAAGAAGCAGAAGAAGGAGAAGGAGAAGGTGAAGTCAGGAGGGTGAATCAGAAGAAGCAGAAGAAGGAGAAGGAGAAGGTGAAGTTAGGAGGGTGAATCAGAAGAAGCAGAAGAAGGAGAAGGAGAAGGTGAAGTCAGGGGGGTGAAGCAGAAGAAGTAGAAGAAGGAGAAGGAGAAGGTGAAGTCAGGAGGGTGAAGCAGAAGAAGCAGAAGAAGGAGAAGGAGAAGGTCAAGTCTGGAGGGCACAGCAGAAGAAGCAGAAGAAGGAGAAGGAGAAGCTGAAGTCTGGAGGGTGAAGCCGTAGAAGCAGAAGAAGGAGAAGGAGAAGGTGAAGTCTGGAGGGTGAATCAGAAGAAGTAGAAGAAGGAGAAGGAGAAGGTGAAGTCAGGAGGGTGAAGCAGAAGAAGCAGAAGAAGGAGAAGGAGAAGGTGAAGTCTGGAGGGTGAAGCAGAAGAAGCAGAAGAAGGAGAAGGAGAAGGTGAAGTCTGGAGGGCGAAGCAGAAGAAGGAGAAGGAGAAGGTGGAATTCTGGAGGGTGAAGCAGAAAAAGCAGATGAAGGAGAAGGAGAAGGTGAAGTCTGGAGGGTGAATCAGAAGAAGTAGAAGAAGGAGTAGCAGAAGGTGAAGTCAGGAGGGTGAAGCAGAAGAAGCAGAAGAAGGAGAAGGAGAAGGTGAAGTCTGGAGGGTGAAGCAGAAGAAGCAGAAGAAGGAGAAGGAGAAGGTGAAGTCTGCAGGGTGAAGCAGAAGAAGCAGAAGAAGGAGAAGGAGAAGGTGAAGTCAGGAGGGTGAATCAGAAGAAGTAGAAGAAGGAGAAGGAGAAGGTGAAGTCTGGAGGGTGAATCAGAAGAAGTAGAAGAAGGAGAAGGAGAAGGTGAAGTCTGGAGGGTGAATCAGAAGAAGTAGAAGAAGGAGAAGGAGAAGGTGAAGTCTGGAGGGTGAATCGAAAGAAGCAGAAGAAGGAGAAGGAGAAGGTGAAGTCTGGAGGGAGAAGCAGAAGAAGTAGAAGAAGGAGAAGGAGAAGGTGAAGTCTGGAGGATGAATCAGAAGAAGTAGAAGAAGGAGAAGGAGAAGGTGAAGTTTGGAGTGTGAATCAGAAGAAGTAGAAGAAGGAGAAGGAGAAGGTGAAGTCTGGAGGGTGAATCAGAAGAAGCAGAAGAAGGAGAAGGAGAAGGTGAAGTCTGGAGGGTGAATCAGAAGAAGTAAAAGAAGGAGAAGGAGAAGGTGTAGTCTGGAGGGTGAATCAGAAGACGTAGACGAAGGAGAAGGAGAAGGTGAAGTCTGGAGGGTGAATCAGAAGAAGCAGAAGCAGGAGAAGGAGAAGGTGAAGTCTGGAGGGTGAAACAGAAGAAGTAGAAGAAGGAGAAGGAGAAGGTGAAGTCTGGAGGGTGAATCAGAAGAAGCAGAAGAAGGAGAAGGAGAAGGTGAATTCTGGAGGTTGAATCAGAAGAAGCAGAAGAAGTAGAAGGAGACGGTGAAGTCTGGAGGGTGAATCAGAAGAAGTAGAAGAAGGAGAAGGAGAAGGTGAAGTCTGGAGCGTGAATCAGAAGAAGCAGAAGAAGGAGAAGGAGAAGGTGAAGTCAGGAGGGTGAATCAGAAGAGGCGGAAGAAGGAGAAGGAGAAGGTGAAGTCTGGAGGGTGAATCAGAAGAAGCAGAAGAAGGAGAAGGAGAAGGTGAAGACTGGAGGGTGAATCAGAAGAAGTAGAAGAAGGAGAAGGAGAAGCTGAAGTCTGGAGGGTGAATCAGAAGAAGTAGAAGAAGGAGAAGGCGAAGTCTGGAGGGTGAATCAGAAGAAGCAGAAGAAGGAGAAGGAGAAGGTGACGTCTGGAGGGTGAATCAGAAGAAGCACAAGAAGGAGAAGGAGAAGATGATGTCTGGAGGATGAATCAGAAGATGTATAAGAAGGAGAAGGTGAGGTCTGGAGGGTGAATCAGAAGAAGCAGAAGAAGGAGAAGGAGAAGGTGAAGTCTGAAGGGTGAATCAGAAGAAGCAGAAGAAGGAGAAGGAGAAGGTGAAGTCTGGAGGGTGAATCAGAAGAAGCAGAAGAAGGAGAAGGAGAAGGTGAAGTCTGGAGGGTGAATCAGAAGAAGCAGAAGAAGGAGAAGGAGAAGATGAAGTCTGGAGGGTGAATCAGAAGAAGTAGAAGAAGGAGAAGGAGAAGGTGAAGTCTGGAGGGTGAATCAGAAGAAGCAGAAGAAGGAGAAGGAGAAGGTGAAGTCTGGATGGTGAATCAGAAGAAGCAGAAGAAGGAGAAGGAGAAGGTGAAGTCTGGAGGGTGAATCAGAAGAAGCAGAATAAGGAGAAGGAGAAGGTGAAGTCTGGAGGGTGAATCAGAAGAAGCAGAAGAAGGAGAAGGAGAAGGTGAAGTCTGGAGGGTGAATCAGAAGAAGTAGAAGAAGGAGAAGGAGAAGGTGAAGTCTGGAGGGTGAAGCAGAAGAAGTAGAAGAAGGAGAAGGAGAAGGTGAAGTCAGGAGGGTGAATCAGAAGAAGTAGAAGAAGGAGAAGGAGAAGGTGAAGTCACTAGGGTGAATCAGAAGAAGCAGAAGAAGGAGAAGGAGAAGGTGAAGTCTGGAGGGTGAACCAGAAGAATCAGAAGAAGGAGAAGGAGAAGGTGAAGTCTGGAGGGTGAATCAGAAGAAGCAGAAGAAAGAGAAGGAGAAGGTGAAGTCTGGAGGGTGAAGCAGAAGAAGCAGAAGAAGGAGAAGGAGAAGGTGAAGACTGGAGGGTGAATCAGAAGACGGAGAAGAAGGAGAAGAAGAAGGTGAAGTCTGGAGGGTGAATCAGAAGAAGTAGAAGAAGGAGAAGGAGAAGGTGAAGTCTGGAGGGTGAATCAGAAGAAGCAGAAGAAGGAGAAGGAGAAGGTGAAGTCTGGGGGGTGAATCAGAATAAGCAGAAGAAGGAGAAGGAGAAGATGAAGTCTGGAGGGTGAATCAGAAGAAGTAGAAGAAGGAGAAGGAGAAGGTGAGGTCTGGAGGGTGAATCAGAAGAAGCAGAAGAAGGAGAAGCAGAAGGTGAAGTCTGGAGGGTGGATCAGAAGAAGCAGAAGAAGGAGAAGGAGAAGGTGAAGTCAGGAGGGTGAATCAGAAGAAGCAGAAGAAGGAGAAGGAGAAGGTGAAGTTAGGAGGGTGAATCAGAAGAAGCAGAAGAAGGAGAAGGAGAAGGTGAAGTCAGGGGGGTGAAGCAGAAGAAGTAGAAGAAGGAGAAGGAGAAGGTGAAGTCAGGAGGGTGAAGCAGAAGAAGCAGAAGAAGGAGAAGGAGAAGGTCAAGTCTGGAGGGCACAGCAGAAGAAGCAGAAGAAGGAGAAGGAGAAGCTGAAGTCTGGAGGGTGAAGCCGTAGAAGCAGAAGAAGGAGAAGGAGAAGGTGAAGTCTGGAGGGTGAATCAGAAGAAGTAGAAGAAGGAGAAGGAGAAGGTGAAGTCAGGAGGGTGAAGCAGAAGAAGCAGAAGAAGGAGAAGGAGAAGGTGAAGTCTGGAGGGTGAAGCAGAAGAAGCAGAAGAAGGAGAAGGAGAAGGTGAAGTCTGGAGGGCGAAGCAGAAGAAGGAGAAGGAGAAGGTGAATTCTGGAGGGTGAAGCAGAAAAAGCAGATGAAGGAGAAGGAGAAGGTGAAGTCTGGAGGGTGAATCAGAAGAAGTAGAAGAAGGAGTAGCAGAAGGTGAAGTCAGGAGGGTGAAGCAGAAGAAGCAGAAGAAGGAGAAGGAGAAGGTGAAGTCTGGAGGGTGAAGCAGAAGAAGCAGAAGAAGGAGAAGGAGAAGGTGAAGTCTGCAGGGTGAAGCAGAAGAAGCAGAAGAAGGAGAAGGAGAAGGTGAAGTCAGGAGGGTGAATCAGAAGAAGTAGAAGAAGGAGAAGGAGAAGGTGAAGTCTGGAGGGTGAATCAGAAGAAGTAGAAGAAGGAGAAGGAGAAGGTGAAGTCTGGAGGGTGAATCAGAAGAAGTAGAAGAAGGAGAAGGAGAAGGTGAAGTCTGGAGGGTGAATCAAAAGAAGCAGAAGAAGGAGAAGGAGAAGGTGAAGTCTGGAGGGAGAAGCAGAAGAAGTAGAAGAAGGAGAAGGAGAAGGTGAAGTCTGGAGGATGAATCAGAAGAAGTAGAAGAAGGAGAAGGAGAAGGTGAAGTTTGGAGTGTGAATCAGAAGAAGTAGAAGAAGGAGAAGGAGAAGGTGAAGTCTGGAGGGTGAATCAGAAGAAGCAGAAGAAGGAGAAGAAGAAGGTGAAGTCTGGAGGGTGAATCAGAAGAAGTAAAAGAAGGAGAAGGAGAAGGTGTAGTCTGGAGGGTGAATCAGAAGACGTAGACGAAGGAGAAGGAGAAGGTGAAGTCTGGAGGGTGAATCAGAAGAAGCAGAAGCAGGAGAAGGAGAAGGTGAAGTCTGGAGGGTGAAACAGAAGAAGTAGAAGAAGGAGAAGGAGAAGGTGAAGTCTGGAGGGTGAATCAGAAGAAGCAGAAGAAGGAGAAGGAGAAGGTGAATTCTGGAGGTTGAATCAGAAGAAGCAGAAGAAGTAGAAGGAGACGGTGAAGTCTGGAGGGTGAATCAGAAGAAGTAGAAGAAGGAGAAGGAGAAGGTGAAGTCTGGAGCGTGAATCAGAAGAAGCAGAAGAAGGAGAAGGAGAAGGTGAAGTCAGGAGGGTGAATCAGAAGAGGCGGAAGAAGGAGAAGGAGAAGGTGAAGTCTGGAGGGTGAATCAGAAGAAGCAGAAGAAGGAGAAGGAGAAGGTGAAGACTGGAGGGTGAATCAGAAGAAGTAGAAGAAGGAGAAGGAGAAGGTGAAGTCTGGAGGGTGAATCAGAAGAAGTAGAAGAAGGAGAAGGCGAAGTCTGGAGGGTGAATCAGAAGAAGCAGAAGAAGGAGAAGGAGAAGGTGACGTCTGGAGGGTGAATCAGAAGAAGCACAAGAAGGAGAAGGAGAAGATGATGTCTGGAGGGTGAATCAGAAGATGTATAAGAAGGAGAAGGTGAGGTCTGGAGGGTGAATCAGAAGAAGCAGAAGAAGGAGAAGGAGAAGGTGAAGTCTGAAGGGTGAATCAGAAGAAGCAGAAGAAAGAGAAGGAGAAGGTGAAGTCTGGAGGGTGAAGCAGAAGAAACAAAAAAAGGAGAAGGAGAAGGTGAAGACTGGAGGGTGAATCAGAAGAAGTAGAAGAAGGAGAAGGAGAAGGTGAAGTCTGGAGGGTGAATCAGAAGAAGTAGAAGAAGGAGAAGGAGAAGGTGAAGTCTGGAGGATGAATCAGAAGAAGTAGAAGAAGGAGAAGGAGAAGGTGAAGTTTGGAGTGTGAATCAGAAGAAGTAGAAGAAGGAGAAGGAGAAGGTGAAGTCTGGAGGGTGAATCAGAAGAAGCAGAAGAAGGAGAAGGAGAAGGTGAAGTCTGGAGGGTGAATCAGAAGAAGTAAAAGAAGGAGAAGGAGAAGGTGTAGTCTGGAGGGTGAATCAGAAGACGTAGACGAAGGAGAAGGAGAAGGTGAAGTCTGGAGGGTGAATCAGAAGAAGCAGAAGCAGGAGAAGGAGAAGGTGAAGTCTGGAGGGTGAAACAGAAGAAGTAGAAGAAGGAGAAGGAGAAGGTGAAGTCTGGAGGGTGAATCAGAAGAAGCAGAAGAAGGAGAAGGAGAAGGTGAATTCTGGAGGTTGAATCAGAAGAAGCAGAAGAAGTAGAAGGAGACGGTGAAGTCTGGAGGGTGAATCAGAAGAAGTAGAAGAAGGAGAAGGAGAAGGTGAAGTCTGGAGCGTGAATCAGAAGAAGCAGAAGAAGGAGAAGGAGAAGGTGAAGTCAGGAGGGTGAATCAGAAGAGGCGGAAGAAGGAGAAGGAGAAGGTGAAGTCTGGAGGGTGAATCAGAAGAAGCAGAAGAAGGAGAAGGAGAAGGTGAAGACTGGAGGGTGAATCAGAAGAAGTAGAAGAAGGAGAAGGAGAAGGTGAAGTCTGGAGGGTGAATCAGAAGAAGTAGAAGAAGGAGAAGGCGAAGTCTGGAGGGTGAATCAGAAGAAGCAGAAGAAGGAGAAGGAGAAGGTGACGTCTGGAGGGTGAATCAGAAGAAGCACAAGAAGGAGAAGGAGAAGATGATGTCTGGAGGGTGAATCAGAAGATGTATAAGAAGGAGAAGGTGAGGTCTGGAGGGTGAATCAGAAGAAACAGAAGAAGGAGAAGGAGAAGGTGAAGTCTGAAGGGTGAATCAGAAGAAGCAGAAGAAGGAGAAGGAGAAGGTGAAGTCTGGAGGTGAATCAGAAGAAGCAGAAGGTGAAGGAGAAGGCGAAGTCTGGAGGGTGAATCAGAAGAAGTAGATGAAGGAGAAGGAGAAGGTGAAGTCTGGAGGGTGAATCAGAAGAAGTAGAAGAAGGAGAAGGAGAAGGTGAAGTCTGGAGGCTGAATCAGAAGAAGTAGAGGTTGGAGAAGGAGAAGATGAAGTCTGGAGGGTGAATCAGAAGAAGTAGAAGAAGGAGAAGGAGAAGGTGAAGTCTGGAGGGTGAATCAGAAGAAGCAGAAGAAGGAGAAGGAGAAGATGAAGTCTGGAGGGTGAATCAGAAGAAGCAGAAGAAGGAGAAGGAGAAGGTGAAGTCTGGAGGGTGAATCAGAAGAAGCAGAATAAGAAGGAGAAGGTGAAGTCTGGAGGGTGAATCAGAAGAAGCAGACGAAGGAGAAGGAGAAGGTGAAGTCTGGAGGGTGAATCAGAAGAAGCAGAAGAAGGAGAAGGAGAAGGTGAAGTCTGGAGGGGGAAGCAGAAGAAGGAGAAGAAGGAGAAGGAGAAGGTGAAGTCAGGAGGGTGAATCAGAAGAAGTAGAAGAAGGAGAAGGAGAAGGTGAAGTCAGGAGGGTGAATCAGAAGAAGCAGAAGAAGGGGAAGGAGAAGGTGAAGTCTGGAGGGTGAATCAGAAGAATCAGAAGAAGGAGAAGGAGAAGGTGAAGTCTGGAGGGTGAATCAGAAGAAGCAGAAGAAAGAGATGGAGAAGGTGAAGTCTGGAGGGTGAAGCAGAAGAAGCAGAAGAAGTAGAAGGAGAAGGTGAAGACTGGAGGGTGAATCAGAAGAAGTAGAAGAAGGAGAAGGAGAAGGTGAAGTCTGGAGGGTGAATCAGAAGAAGTAGAAGAAGGAGAAGGAGAAGGTGAAGTCTGGAGGGTGAATCAGAAGAAGCAGAAGAAGGAGAAGGAGAAGGTGAAGTCTGGAGGGTGAATCAGAAGAAGCAGAAGAAGGAGAAAGCGAAGATGAAGTCTGGAGGGTGAATCAGAAGAAGTAGAAGAAGGAGAAGGAGAAGGTGAGGTCAGGAGGGTGAATCAGAAGAAGCAGAAGAAGGAGAAGGAGAAGGTGAAGTCTGGAGGGCGCAGCAGAAGAAGCAGAAGAAGGAGAATGAGAAGGTGAAGTCTGGAGGGTGAATCAGAAGAAGCAGAAGAAGGAGAAGGAGAAGGTGAAGTCTGGAGGGTGAATCAGAAGAAGGAGAAGAAGGAGAAGGAGAAGGTGAAGTCAGGAGGGTGAATCAGAAGAAGTAGAAGAAGGAGAAGGAGAAGGTGAAGTCAGGAGGGTGAATCAGAAGAAGCAGAAGAAGGAGAAGGAGAAGGTGAAGTCTGGAGGGCGAATCAGAAGAAACAGAAGAAGGAGAAGGAGAAGGTGAAGTCTGGAGGGTGAATCAGAAGAAGCAGAAGAAGGAGAAGGAGAAGGTGAAGTCTGGAGGTTGAATCAGAAGAAGCAGAATAACGAGAAGGAGAAGGTGAAGTCTGGAGGGTGAATCAGAAGAAGCAGAATAAGGAGAAGGAGAAGGTGAAGTCTGGAGGGTGAATCAGAAGAAGCAGAAGAAGGAGAAGGAGAAGGTGAAGTCTGGAGGGTGAATCAGAAGAGGTAGAAGAAGGAGAAGGAGAAGGTGAAGTCTGGAGGGTGAAGCAGAAGAAGGAGAAGAAGGAGAAGGAGAAGGTGAAGTCAGGAGGGTGAATCAGAAGAAGTAGAAGAAGGAGAAGGAGAAGGTGAAGCCAGGAGGGTGAATCAGAAGAAGCAGAAGAAGGAGAAGGAGAAGGTGAAGTCTGGAGGGTGAATCAGAAGAATCAGAAGAAGGAGAAGGAGAAGGTGAAGTCTGGAGGGTGAATCAGAAGAATCAGAAGAAAGAGAAGGAGAATGTGAAGACTGGAGGGTGAATCAGAAGAAGTAGAAGAAGGAGAAGGAGAAGGTGAAGTCTGGAGGGTGAATCAGAAGAAGTAGAAGAAGGAGAAGGAGAAGGTGAAGTCTGGAGGGTGAATCAGAAGAAGCAGAAGAAGGAGAAGGAGAAGGTGAAGTCTGGAGGGTGAATCAGAAGATGCAGAAGAAGGAGAAGGAGAAGATGAAGTCTGGAGGGTGAATCAGAAGAAGTAGAAGAAGGAGAAGGAGAAGGTGAAGTCTGGAGGGTGAATCAGAAGAAGTAGAAGAAGGAGAAGGAGAAGGTGAAGTCTGGACGGTGAATCAGAAGAAACAGAAGAAGGAGAAGGAGAAGGTGAAGTCTGGAGGGTGAATCAGAAGAAGTAGAAGAAGGAGAAGGAGAAGGTGTAGTCTGGAGGGTGAATCAGAAGAAGTAGACGAAGGAGAAGGAGAAGGTGAAGTCTGGAGGGTGAATCAGAAGAAGCAGAAGAAGGAGAAGGAGAAGATGAAGTCTGGAGGGTGAATCAGAAGAAGTAGAAGAAGGAGAAGGAGAAGGTGAAGTCTGGAGGGTGAATCAGAAGAAGCAGAAGAAGGAGAAGGAGAAGGTGAAGTCTGGAGGGTGAATCAGAAGAAGCAGAAGAAGGAGAAGGAGAAGGTGAAGTCTGGAGGGTGAATCAGAAGAAGCAGAATAAGGAGAAGGAGAAGGTGATGTCTGGAGGGTGAATCAGAAGAAGCAGAAGAAGGAGAAGGAGAAGGTGAAGTCTGGAGGATGAATCAGAAGAAGTAGAAGAAGGAGAAGGAGAAGGTGAAGTCTGGAGGGTGAATCAGAAGAAGTAGAAGAAGGAGAAGGAGAAGGTGAAGTCTGGAGGGTGAATCAGAAGAAGTAGAAGAAGGAGAAGGAGAAGGTGAAGTCTGGAGGGTGAAGCAGAAGAAGTAGAAGAAGGAGAAGGAGAAGGTGAAGTCAGGAGGGTGAATCAGAAGAAGTAGAAGAAGGAGAAGGAGAAGGTGAAGTCAGGAGGGTGAAGCAGAAGAAGCAGAAGAAGGAGAAGGAGAAGGTGAAGTCTGGAGGGTGAAGCAGAAGAAGCAGAAGAAGGAGAAGGAGAAGATGAAGTCTGGAGGGTGAATCAGAAGAAGCAGAAGAAAGAGAAGGAGAAGGTGAAGTCTGGAGGGTGAATCAGAAGAAGTAGAAGAAGGAGAAGGAGAAGGTGAAGTCTGGAGGGTGAATCAGAAGAATCAGAAGAAGGAGAAGGAGAAGGTGAAGTCTGGAGGGTGAATCAGAAGAAGCAGAAGAAGGAGAAGGAAAAGGTGAAGTCTGGAGGGTGAATCAGAAGAAGCAGAAGAAGGAGAAGGAGAAGGTGAAGTCTGGAGGGTGAATCAGAAGAAGTAGAAGAAGGAGAAGGAGAAGGTGAAGTCTGGAGGGTGAAGCAGAAGAAGTAGAAGAAGGAGAAGGAGAAGGTGAAGTCAGGAGGGTGAATCAGAAGAAGTAGAAGAAGGAGAAGGAGAAGGTGAAGCCAGGAGGGTGAATCAGAAGAAGCAGAAGAAGGAGAAGGAGAAGGTGAAGTCTGGAGGGTGAATCAGAAGAATCAGAAGAAGGAGAAGGAGAAGGTGAAGTCTGGAGGGTGAATCAGAAGAATCAGAAGAAAGAGAAGGAGAAGGTGAAGTCTGGAGGCTGAAGCAGAAGAAACAGAAGAAGGAGAAGGAGAATGTGAAGACTGGAGGGTGAATCAGAAGAAGTAGAAGAAGGAGAAGGAGAAGGTGAAGTCTGGAGGGTGAATCAGAAGAAGTAGAAGAAGGAGAAGGAGAAGGTGAAGTCTGGAGGGTGAATCAGAAGAAGCAGAAGAAGGAGAAGGAGAAGGTGAAGTCTGGAGGGTGAATCAGAAGATGCAGAAGAAGGAGAAGGAGAAGATGAAGTCTGGAGGGTGAATCAGAAGAAGTAGAAGAAGGAGAAGGAGAAGGTGAAGTCTGGAGGGTGAATCAGAAGAAGTAGAAGAAGGAGAAGGAGAAGGTGAAGTCTGGAGGGTGAATCAGAAGAAACAGAAGAAGGAGAAGGAGAAGGTGAAGTCTGGAGGGTGAATCAGAAGAAGTAGAAGAAGGAGAAGGAGAAGGTGTAGTCTGGAGGGTGAATCAGAAGAAGTAGACGAAGGAGAAGGAGAAGGTGAAGTCTGGAGGGTGAATCAGAAGAAGCAGAAGAAGGAGAAGGAGAAGATGAAGTCTGGAGGGTGAATCAGAAGAAGTAGAAGAAGGAGAAGGAGAAGGTGAAGTCTGGAGGGTGAATCAGAAGAAGCAGAAGAAGGAGAAGGAGAAGGTGAAGTCTGGAGGGTGAATCAGAAGAAGCAGAAGAAGGAGAAGGAGAAGGTGAAGTCTGGAGGGTGAATCAGAAGAAGCAGAATAAGGAGAAGGAGAAGGTGATGTCTGGAGGGTGAATCAGAAGAAGCAGAAGAAGGAGAAGGAGAAGGTGAAGTCTGGAGGATGAATCAGAAGAAGTAGAAGAAGGAGAAGGAGAAGGTGAAGTCTGGAGGGTGAATCAGAAGAAGTAGAAGAAGGAGAAGGAGAAGGTGAAGTCTGGAGGGTGAATCAGAAGAAGTAGAAGAAGGAGAAGGAGAAGGTGAAGTCTGGAGGGTGAAGCAGAAGAAGTAGAAGAAGGAGAAGGAGAAGGTGAAGTCAGGAGGGTGAATCAGAAGAAGTAGAAGAAGGAGAAGGAGAAGGTGAAGTCAGGAGGGTGAAGCAGAAGAAGCAGAAGAAGGAGAAGGAGAAGGTGAAGTCTGGAGGGTGAAGCAGAAGAAGCAGAAGAAGGAGAAGGAGAAGATGAAGTCTGGAGGGTGAATCAGAAGAAGCAGAAGAAAGAGAAGGAGAAGGTGAAGTCTGGAGGGTGAATCAGAAGAAGTAGAAGAAGGAGAAGGAGAAGGTGAAGTCTGGAGGGTGAATCAGAAGAATCAGAAGAAGGAGAAGGAGAAGGTGAAGTCTGGAGGGTGAATCAGAAGAAGCAGAAGAAGGAGAAGGAAAAGGTGAAGTCTGGAGGGTGAATCAGAAGAAGCAGAAGAAGGAGAAGGAGAAGGTGAAGTCTGGAGGGTGAATCAGAAGAAGCAGAATAAGGAGAAGGAGAAGGTGAAGTCTGGAGGGTGAATCAGAAGAAGCAGAAGAAGGAGAAGGAGAAGGTGAAGTCTGGAGGGTGAATCAGAAGAAGTAGAAGAAGGAGAAGGAGAAGGTGAAGTCTGGAGGGTGAAGCAGAAGAAGTAGAAGAAGGAGAAGGAGAAGGTGAAGTCAGGAGGGTGAATCAGAAGAAGCAGAAGAAGGAGAAGGAGAAGGTGAAGTCTGGAGGGTGAATCAGAAGAATCAGAAGAAGGAGAAGGAGAAGATGAAGTCTGGAGGGTGAATCAGAAGAAGCAGAAGAAAGAGAAGGAGAAGGTGAAGTCTGGAGGGTGAAGCAGAAGAAACAGAAGAAGGAGAAGGAGTAGGTGAAGACTGGAGGGTGAATCAGAAGAAGTAGAAGAAGGAGAAGGAGAAGGTGAAGTCTGGAGGGTGAATCAGACGAAGTAGAAGAAGGAGAAGGAGAAGGTGAAGTCTGGAGGGTGAATCAGAAGAAGCAGAAGAAGGAGAAGTAGAAGGTGAAGTTAGGAGGGTGAATCAGAAGAAGCAGAAGAAGGAGAAGGAGCAGGTGAAGTCAGGGGGGTGAAGCAGAAGAAGTAGAAGAAGGAGAAGGAGAAGGTGAAGTCAGGACGGTGAAGCAGAAGAAGCAGAAGAAGGAGAAGGAGAAGGTGAAGTCTGGAGGGTGAAGCAGAAGAAGCAGAAGAAGGAGAAGGAGAGGGTGAAGTCTGGAGGGTGAATCAGAAGAAGTAGAAGAAGGAGAAGGAGAAGGTGAAGTCAGGAGAGTGAAGCAGAAGAAGCAGAAGAAGGAGAAGGAGAAGGTGAAGTCTGGAGGGCGAAGCAGAATAAGCAGAAGAAGGAGAAGGAGAAGGTGAAGTCTGGAGGGTGAAGCAGAAGAAGCAGAAGAAGGAGAAGGAGTAGGTGAAGTCTGGAGGGTGAATCAGAAGAAGTAGAAGAAGGAGAAGGATAAGGTGAAGTCAGGAGGGTGAAGCAGAAGAAGCAGAAGAAGGAGAAGGAGAAGGTGAAGTCTGGTGGGTGAAGCAGAAGAAGCAGAAGAAGGAGAAGGAGAAGGTGAAGTCTGGAGGGTGAAGCAGAAGAAGCAGAAGAAGGAGAAGGAGAAGGTGAAGTCAGGAGGGTGGATCAGAAGAAGTAGAAGAAGGAGAAGGAGAAGGTGAAGTCTGGAGGGTGAATCAGAAGAAGCAGAAGAAGGAGAAGGAGAAGGTGAAGTCTGGAGGGCGCAGCAGAAGAAGCAGAAGAAGGAGAAAGAAGGTGAAGTCTGGAGGGTGAAGCAGAAGAAGCAGAAGAAGGAGAAGGAGAGGGTGAAGTCTGGAGGGTGAATCAGAAGAAGTAGAAGAAGGAGAAGGAGAAGGTGAAGTCTGGAGGGTGAAGCAGAAGAAGTAGAAGAAGGAGAAGGAGAAGGTGAAGTCAGGAGGGTGAATCAGAAGAAGCAGAAGAAGGAGAAGGAGATGGTGAAGTCTGGAGGGTGAATCAGAAGAATCAGAAGAAGGAGAAGGAGAAGATGAAGTCTGGAGGGTGAATCAGAAGAAGCAGAAGAAAGAGAAGGAGAAGGTGAAGTCTGGAGGGTGAAGCAGAAGAAACAGAAGAAGGAGAAGGAGTAGGTGAAGACTGGAGGGTGAATCAGAAGAAGTAGAAGAAGGAGAAGGAGAAGGTGAAGTCTGGAGGGTGAATCAGACGAAGTAGAAGAAGGAGAAGGAGAAGGTGAAGTCTGGAGGGTGAATCAGAAGAAGCAGAAGAAGGAGAAGGAGAAGGTGAAGTTAGGAGGGTGAATCAGAAGAAGCAGAAGAAGGAGAAGGAGCAGGTGAAGTCAGGGGGGTGAAGCAGAAGAAGTAGAAGAAGGAGAAGGAGAAGGTGAAGTCAGGACGGTGAAGCAGAAGAAGCAGAAGAAGGAGAAGGAGAAGGTGAAGTCTGGAGGGTGAAGCAGAAGAAGCAGAAGAAGGAGAAGGAGAGGGTGAAGTCTGGAGGGTGAATCAGAAGAAGTAGAAGAAGGAGAAGGAGAAGGTGAAGTCAGGAGAGTGAAGCAGAAGAAGCAGAAGAAGGAGAAGGAGAAGGTGAAGTCTGGAGGGCGAAGCAGAAGAAGCAGAAGAAGGAGAAGGAGAAGGTGAAGTCTGGAGGGTGAAGCAGAAGAAGCAGAAGAAGGAGAAGGAGTAGGTGAAGTCTGGAGGGTGAATCAGAAGAAGTAGAAGAAGGAGAAGGATAAGGTGAAGTCAGGAGGGTGAAGCAGAAGAAGCAGAAGAAGGAGAAGGAGAAGGTGAAGTCTGGTGGGTGAAGCAGAAGAAGCAGAAGAAGGAGAAGGAGAAGGTGAAGTCTGGAGGGTGAAGCAGAAGAAGCAGAAGAAGGAGAAGGAGAAGGTGAAGTCAGGAGGGTGGATCAGAAGAAGTAGAAGAAGGAGAAGGAGAAGGTGAAGTCTGGAGGGTGAATCAGAAGAAGCAGAAGAAGGAGAAGGAGAAGACGAAGTCTGGAGGGCGCAGCAGAAGAAGCAGAAGAAGGAGAAAGAGAAGGTGAAGTCTGGAGGGTGAAGCAGAAGAAGCAGAAGAAGGAGAAGGAGAGGGTGAAGTCTGGAGGGTGAATCAGAAGAAGTAGAAGAAGGAGAAGGAGAAGGTGAAGTCAGGAGAGTGAAGCAGAAGAAGCAGAAGAAGGAGAAGGAGAAGGTGAAGTCTGGAGGGCGAAGCAGAAGAAGCAGAAGAAGTAGAAGGAGTAGGTGAAGTCTGGAGGGTGAAGCAGAAGAAGCAGAAGAAGGAGAAGGAGTAGGTGAAGTCAGGAGGGTGAAGCAGAAGAAGCAGAAGAAGGAGAAGGAGAAGGTGAAGTCTGGTGGGTGAAGCAGAGGAAGCAGAAGAAGGAGAAGGAGAAGGTGAAGTCTGGAGGGTGAAGCAGAAGAAGCAGAAGAAGGAGAAGGAGAAGGTGAAGTCAGGAGGGTGGATCAGAAGAAGTAGAAGAAGGAGAAGGAGAAGGTGAAGTCTGGAGGGTGAATCAGAAGAAGCAGAAGAAGGAGAAGGAGAAGGTGAAGTCTGGAGGGCGCAGCAGAAGAAGCAGAAGAAGGAGAAAGAGAAGGTGAAGTCTGGAGGGTGAAGCAGAAGAAGCAGAAGAAGGAGAAGGAGAGGGTGAAGTCTGGAGGGTGAATCAGAAGAAGTAGAAGAAGGAGAAGGAGAAGGTGAAGTCAGGAGAGTGAAGCAGAAGAAGCAGAAGAAGGAGAAGGAGAAGGTGAAGTCTGGAGGGCGAAGCAGAAGAAGCAGAAGAAGGAGAAGGAGAAGGTGAAGTCTGGAGGTTGAAGCAAAAGAAGCAGAAGAAGGAGAAGGAGTAGGTGAAGTCTGGAGGGTGAATCAGAAGAAGTAGAAGAAGGAGAAGGAGAAGGTGAAGTCAGGAGGGTGAAGCAGAAGAAGCAGAAGAAGGAGAAGGAGAAGGTGAAGTCTGGAGGGTGAAGCAGAAGAAGCAGAAGAAGGAGAAGGAGAAGGTGAAGTCTGGAGGGTGAATCAGAAGAAGTAGAAGAAGGAGAAGGAGAAGGTGAAGTCTGGAGGGTGAATCAGACGAAGTAGAAGAAGGAGAAGGAGAAGGTGAAGTCTGGAGGGTGAATCAGAAGAAGCAGAAGAAGGAGAAGGAGAAGGTGAAGTTAGGAGGGTGAATCAGAAGAAGCAGAAGAAGGAGAAGGAGCAGGTGAAGTCAGGGGGGTGAAGCAGAAGAAGTAGAAGAAGGAGAAGGAGAAGGTGAAGTCAGGACGGTGAAGTAGAAGATGCAGAAGAAGGAGAAGGAGAAGGTGAAGTCTGGAGGGTGAAGCAGAAGAAGCAGAAGAAGGAGAAGGAGAGGGTGAAGTCTGGAGGGTGAATCAGAAGAAGTAGAAGAAGGAGAAGGAGAAGGTGATGTCAGGAGAGTGAAGCAGAAGAAGCAGAAGAAGGAGAAGGAGAAGGTGAAGTCTGGAGGGCGAAGCAAAAGAAGCAGAAGAAGGAGAAGGAGAAGGTGAAGTCTGGAGGGTGAAGCAGAAGAAGCAGAAGAAGGAGAAGGAGTAGGTGAAGTCTGGAGGGTGAATCAGAAGAAGTAGAAGAAGGAGAAGGATAAGGTGAAGTCAGGAGGGTGAAGCAGAAGAAGCAGAAGAAGGAGAAGGAGAAGGTGAAGTCTGGTGGGTGAAGCAGAAGAAGCAGAAGAAGGAGAAGGAGAAGGTGAAGTCTGGAGGGTGAAGCAGAAGAAGCAGAAGAAGGAGAAGGAGAAGGTGAAGTCAGGAGGGTGGATCAGAAGAAGTAGAAGAAGGAGAAGGAGAAGGTGAAGTCTGGAGGGTGAATCAGAAGAAGCAGAAGAAGGAGAAGGAGAAGGTGAAGTCTGGAGGGCGCAGCAGAAGAAGCAGAAGAAGGAGAAAGAGAAGGTGAAGTCTGGAGGGTGAAGCAGAAGAAGCAGAAGAAGGAGAAGGAGAGGGTGAAGTCTGGAGGGTGAATCAGAAGAAGTAGAAGAAGGAGAAGGAGAAGGTGAAGTCAGGAGAGTGAAGCAGAAGAAGCAGAAGAAGGAGAAGGAGAAGGTGAAGTCTGGAGGGCGAAGCAGAAGAAGCAGAAGAAGGAGAAGGAGAAGGTGAAGTCTGGAGGGTGAAGCAGAAGAAGCAGAAGAAGGAGAAGGAGTAGGTGAAGTCTGGAGGGTGAATCAGAGGAAGTAGAAGAAGGAGAAGGAGAAGGTGAAGTCAGGAGGGTGAAGCAGAAGAAGCAGAAGAAGGAGAAGGAGAAGGTGAAGTCTGGAGGGTGAAGCAGAAGAAGCAGAAGAAGGAGAAGGAGAAGGTGAAGTCTGGAGGGTGAATCAGAAGAAGCAGAAGAAGGAGAAGGAGAAGGTGAAGTCTGGAGGGTGAATCAGAAGAAGCAGAAGAAGGAGAAGGAGAAGGAGAAGTCAGGAGGGTGAATCAGAAGAAGCAGAAGAAGGAGAAGGAGAAGGTGAATTTAGGAGGGTGAATCAGAAGAAGCAGAAGAAGGAGAAGGAGCAGGTGAAGTCAGGGGGGTGTAGCAGAAGAAGTAGAAGAAGGAGAAGGAGAAGGTGAAGTCAGGACGGTGAAGCAGAAGAAGCAGAAGAAGGAGAAGGAGAAGGTGAAGCCTGGAGGGCGCAGCAGAAGAAGCAGAAGAAGGAGAAGGAGAAGGTGAAGTCTGGAGTGTGAAGCAGAAGAAGCAGAAGAAGGAGAAGGAGAAGGTGAAGTCTGGAGGGTGAAGCAGAAGAAACAGAAGAAGGAGAAGGAGAAGGTGAAGACTGGAGGGTGAATCAGAAGAAGTAGAAGAAGGAGAAGGAGAAGGTGCAGTCTGGAGGGTGAATCAGAAGAAGTAGAAGAAGGAGAAGGAGAAGTTGAAGTCTGGAGGGTGAATCAGAAGAAGCAGAAGAAGGAGAAGGAGAAGGTGAAGTCTGGAGGGTGAATCAGAAGAAGCAGAAGAAGGAGAAGGAGAAGATGAAGTCTGGAGGGTGAATCAGAAGAAGTAGAAGAAGGAGAAGGAGAAGGTGAAGTCTGGAGGGTGAATCAGAAGAAGTAGAAGAAGGAGAAGGAGAAGATGAAGTCTGGAGGGTGAATCAGAAGAAAGAGAAGAAGGAGAAGGAGAAGGTGAAGTCTGGAGGGTGAATCAGAAGAAGTAGAAGAAGGAGAAGGAGAAGGTGTAGTCTGGAGGGTGAATCAGAAGAAGTAGACGAAGGAGAAGGAGAAGGTGAAGTCTGGAGGGTGAATCAGAAGAAGCAGAAGAAGGAGAAGGAGAAGGTGAAGTCTGGAGGGTGAATCAGAAGAAGTAGAAGAAGGAGAAGGAGAAGGTGAAGTCTGGAGGGTGAATCAGAAGAAGCAGAAGAAGGAGAAGGAGAAGGTGAAGTCTGGAGGGTGAATCAGAAGAAGCAGAAGAAGGAGAAGGAGAAGGTGAAGTCTGGAGGGTGAATCAGAAGAAGCAGAATAAGGAGAAGGAGAAGGTGAAGTCTGGAGGGTGAATCAGAAGAAGCAGAAGAAGGAGAAGGAGAAGGTGAAGTCTGGAGGGTGAATCAGAAGAAGTAGAAGAAGGAGAAGGAGAAGGTGAAGTCTGGAGGGTGAATCAGAAGAAGTAGAAGAAGGAGAAGGAGAAGGTGAAGTCTGGAGGGTGAATCAGAAGAAGTAGAAGAAGGAGAAGTAGAAGGTGAAGTCTGGAGGGTGAAGCAGAAGAAGTAGATGAAGGAGAAGGAGAAGGTGAAGTCAGGAGGGTGAATCAGAAGAAGTAGAAGAAGGAGAAGGAGAAGGTGAGGTCTGGAGGGTGAATCAGAAGAAGCAGAAGAAGGAGAAGGAGAAGATGAAGTCTGGAGGGTGAATCAGAAGAAGCAGAAGAAGGAGAAGGAGAATGTTAAGTCTGGAGGGTGAATCAGAAGAAGCAGAAGAAGGAGAAGGAGAAGGTGAAGTCAGGAGGGTGAATCAGAAGAAGCAGAAGAAGGAGAAGGAGAAGGTGAAGTTAGGAGGGTGAATCAGAAGAAGCAGAAGAAGGAGAAGGAGAAGGTGAAGTCAGGGGGGTGAAGCAGAAGAAGTAGAAGAAGGAGAAGGAGATGGTGAAGTCAGGAGGGTGAAGCAGAAGAAGCAGAAGAAGGAGAAGGAGAAGGTGAAGTCTGGAGGGTGAAGCAGAAGAAACAGAAGAAGGAGAAGGAGAAGGTGAAGTCTGGAGGGCGAAGCAGAAGAAGCAGAAGAAGGAGAAGGTGAAGGTGAAGTCTGGAGGGTGAAGCAGAAGAAGCAGAAGAAGGAGAAGGAGAAGGTGAAGTCTGGAGGGTGAATCAGAAGAAGTAGAAGAAGGAGAAGGAGAAGGTGAAGTCAGGAGGGTGAAGCAGAAGAAGCAGAAGAAGGAGACGGAGAAGGTGAAGTCTGGAGGGTGAAGCAGAAGAAGCAGAAGAAGGAGAAGGAGAAGGTGAAGTCTGGAGGGTGAAGCACAAGAAGCAGAAGAAGGAGAAGGAGAAGGTGAAGTCAGGAGGGTGAATCAGAAGAAGTAGAAGAAGGAGAAGGAGAAGGTGAAGTCTGGAGGGTGAATCAGAAGAAGTAGAAGAAGGAGAAGGAGAAGGTGAAGTCTGGAGGGTGAATCAGAAGAAGTAGAAGAAGGAGAAGGAGAAGGTGAAGTCTGGAGGGTGAATCAGAAGAAGCAGAAGAAGGAGAAGGAGAAGGTGAAGTCTGGAGGGAGAAGCAGAAGAAGTAGAAGAAGGAGAAGGAGAAGGTGAAGTCTGGAGGGTGAATCAGAAGAAGTAGAAGAAGGAGAAGGAGAAGGTAAAGTCTGGAGGGTGAATCAGAAGAAGTAGAAGAAGGAGAAGGAGAAGGTGAAGTCTGGAGGGTGAATCAGAAGAAGCAGAAGAAGGAGAAGGAGAAGGTGAAATCTGGAGGGTGAATCAGAAGAAGTAGAAGAAGGAGAAGTAGAAGGTGTAGTTTGGAGGGTGAATCAGGAGAAGTAGACGAAGGAGAAGGAGAAGGTGAAGTCTGGAGGGTGAATCAGAAGAAGCAGAAGAAGGAGAAGGAGAAGGTGAAGTCTGGAGGGTGATTCAGAAGAAGTAGAAGAAGCAGAAGGAGAAGGTGAAGTCTGGAGGGTGAATCAGAAGAAGCAGAAGAAGGAGAAGGAGAAGGTGAAGTCTGGAGGGTGAATCGGAAGAAGCAGAAGAAGGAGAAGGAGAAGGTGAAGTATGGAGGGTGAATCAGAAGAAGCAGAAGAAGGAGAAGGAGAAGGTGAAGTCTGGAGGTTGAATCAGAAGAAGCAGAAGAAGTAGAAGGAGAAGGTGAAGTCTGGAGGGTGAATCAGAAGAAGTAGAAGAAGGAGAAGGAGAAGGTGAAGTCTGGAGGGTGAATCAGAAGAAGCAGAAGAAGGAGAAGGAGAAGGTGAAGTCAGGAGGGTGAATCAGAAGAAGCAGAAGAAGGAGAAGGAGAAGGTGAAATCTGGAGGGTGAATCAGAAGAAGCAGAAGAAGGCGAAGGAGAAGGTGAAGACTGGAGGGTGAATCAGAAGAAGTATAAGAAGGAGAAGGAGAAGGTGAAGTCTGAAGGGTGAATCAGAAGAAGCAGAAGAAGGAGAAGGAGAAGGCGAAGTCTGGAGTGTGAATCAGAAGAAGCAGAAGAAGGAGAAGGAGAAGGTGAAATCTGGAGGGTGAATCAGAAGAAGCAGAAGAAGGAGAAGGAGAAGATGAAGTCTGGAGGGTGAATCAGAAGAAGTAGAAGAAGGAGAAGGAGAAGGTGAGATCTGGAGGGTGAATCAGAAGAAGCAGAAGAAGGAGAAGGAGAAGGTGAAGTCTGAAGGGTGAATCAGAAGAAGCAGAAAAAGGAGAAGGAGAAGGTGAATTTAGGAGGGTGAATCAGAAGAAGCAGAAGAAGGAGAAGGAGCAGGTGAAGTCAGGGGGGTGTAGCAGAAGAAGTAGAAGAAGGAGAAGGAGAAGGTGAAGCCTGGAGGGCGCAGCAGAAGAAGCAGAAGAAGGAGAAGGAGAAGGTGAAGTCTGGAGTGTGAAGCAGAAGAAGCAGAAGAAGGAGAAGGAGAAGGTGAAGTCTGGAGGGTGAAGCAGAAGAAACAGAAGAAGGAGAAGGAGAAGGTGAAGACTGGAGGGTGAATCAGAAGAAGTAGAAGAAGGAGAAGGAGAAGGTGCAGTCTGGAGGGTGAATCAGAAGAAGTAGAAGAAGGAGAAGGAGAAGTTGAAGTCTGGAGGGTGAATCAGAAGAAGCAGAAGAAGGAGAAGGAGAAGGTGAAGTCTGGAGGGTGAATCAGAAGAAGCAGAAGAAGGAGAAGGAGAAGATGAAGTCTGGAGGGTGAATCAGAAGAAGTAGAAGAAGGAGAAGGAGAAGGTGAAGTCTGGAGGGTGAATCAGAAGAAGTAGAAGAAGGAGAAGGAGAAGATGAAGTCTGGAGGGTGAATCAGAAGAAAGAGAAGAAGGAGAAGGAGAAGGTGAAGTCTGGAGGGTGAATCAGAAGAAGTAGAAGAAGGAGAAGGAGAAGGTGTAGTCTGGAGGGTGAATCAGAAGAAGTAGACGAAGGAGAAGGAGAAGGTGAAGTCTGGAGGGTGAATCAGAAGAAGCAGAAGAAGGAGAAGGAGAAGGTGAAGTCTGGAGGGTGAATCAGAAGAAGTAGAAGAAGGAGAAGGAGAAGGTGAAGTCTGGAGGGTGAATCAGAAGAAGCAGAAGAAGGAGAAGGAGAAGGTGAAGTCTGGAGGGTGAATCAGAAGAAGCAGAAGAAGGAGAAGGAGAAGGTGAAGTCTGGAGGGTGAATCAGAAGAAGCAGAATAAGGAGAAGGAGAAGGTGAAGTCTGGAGGGTGAATCAGAAGAAGCAGAAGAAGGAGAAGGAGAAGGTGAAGTCTGGAGGGTGAATCAGAAGAAGTAGAAGAAGGAGAAGGAGAAGGTGAAGTCTGGAGGGTGAATCAGAAGAAGTAGAAGAAGGAGAAGGTGAAGTCTGGAGGGTGAATCAGAAGAAGTAGAAGAAGGAGAAGTAGAAGGTGAAGTCTGGAGGGTGAAGCAGAAGAAGTAGATGAAGGAGAAGGAGAAGGTGAAGTCAGGAGGGTGAATCAGAAGAAGTAGAAGAAGGAGAAGGAGAAGGTGAGGTCTGGAGGGTGAATCAGAAGAAGCAGAAGAAGGAGAAGGAGAAGATGAAGTCTGGAGGGTGAATCAGAAGAAGCAGAAGAAGGAGAAGGAGAAGGTTAAGTCTGGAGGGTGAATCAGAAGAAGCAGAAGAAGGAGAAGGAGAAGGTGAAGTCAGGAGGGTGAATCAGAAGAAGCAGAAGAAGGAGAAGGAGAAGGTGAAGTTAGGAGGGTGAATCAGAAGAAGCAGAAGAAGGAGAAGGAGAAGGTGAAGTCAGGGGGGTGAAGCAGAAGAAGTAGAAGAAGGAGAAGGAGATGGTGAAGTCAGGAGGGTGAAGCAGAAGAAGCAGAAGAAGGAGAAGGAGAAGGTGAAGTCTGGAGGGTGAAGCAGAAGAAACAGAAGAAGGAGAAGGAGAAGGTGAAGTCTGGAGGGCGAAGCAGAAGAAGCAGAAGAAGGAGAAGGTGAAGGTGAAGTCTGGAGGGTGAAGCAGAAGAAGCAGAAGAAGGAGAAGGAGAAGGTGAAGTCTGGAGGGTGAATCAGAAGAAGTAGAAGAAGGAGAAGGAGAAGGTGAAGTCAGGAGGGTGAAGCAGAAGAAGCAGAAGAAGGAGACGGAGAAGGTGAAGTCTGGAGGGTGAAGCAGAAGAAGCAGAAGAAGGAGAAGGAGAAGGTGAAGTCTGGAGGGTCAAGCACAAGAAGCAGAAGAAGGAGAAGGAGAAGGTGAAGTCAGGAGGGTGAATCAGAAGAAGTAGAAGAAGGAGAAGGAGAAGGTGAAGTCTGGAGGGTGAATCAGAAGAAGTAGAAGAAGGAGAAGGAGAAGGTGAAGTCTGGAGGGTGAATCAGAAGAAGTAGAAGAAGGAGAAGGAGAAGGTGAAGTCTGGAGGGTGAATCAGAAGAAGCAGAAGAAGGAGAAGGAGAAGGTGAAGTCTGGAGGGAGAAGCAGAAGAAGTAGAAGAAGGAGAAGGAGAAGGTGAAGTCTGGAGGGTGAATCAGAAGAAGTAGAAGAAGGAGAAGGAGAAGGTAAAGTCTGGAGGGTGAATCAGAAGAAGTAGAAGAAGGAGAAGGAGAAGGTGAAGTCTGGAGGGTGAATCAGAAGAAGCAGAAGAAGGAGAAGGAGAAGGTGAAATCTGGAGGGTGAATCAGAAGAAGTAGAAGAAGGAGAAGTAGAAGGTGTAGTTTGGAGGGTGAATCAGGAGAAGTAGACGAAGGAGAAGGAGAAGGTGAAGTCTGGAGGGTGAATCAGAAGAAGCAGAAGAAGGAGAAGGAGAAGGTGAAGTCTGGAGGGTGATTCAGAAGAAGTAGAAGAAGCAGAAGGAGAAGGTGAAGTCTGGAGGGTGAATCAGAAGAAGCAGAAGAAGGAGAAGGAGAAGGTGAAGTCTGGAGGGTGAATCGGAAGAAGCAGAAGAAGGAGAAGGAGAAGGTGAAGTATGGAGGGTGAATCAGAAGAAGCAGAAGAAGGAGAAGGAGAAGGTGAAGTCTGGAGGTTGAATCAGAAGAAGCAGAAGAAGTAGAAGGAGAAGGTGAAGTCTGGAGGGTGAATCAGAAGAAGTAGAAGAAGGAGAAGGAGAAGGTGAAGTCTGGAGGGTGAATCAGAAGAAGCAGAAGAAGGAGAAGGAGAAGGTGAAGTCAGGAGGGTGAATCAGAAGAAGCAGAAGAAGGAGAAGGAGAAGGTGAAATCTGGAGGGTGAATCAGAAGAAGCAGAAGAAGGCGAAGGAGAAGGTGAAGACTGGAGGGTGAATCAGAAGAAGTATAAGAAGGAGAAGGAGAAGGTGAAGTCTGAAGGGTGAATCAGAAGAAGTAGAAGAAGGAGAAGGAGAAGGCGAAGTCTGGAGTGTGAATCAGAAGAAGCAGAAGAAGGAGAAGGAGAAGGTGAAATCTGGAGGGTGAATCAGAAGAAGCAGAAGAAGGAGAAGGAGAAGATGAAGTCTGGAGGGTGAATCAGAAGAAGTAGAAGAAGGAGAAGGAGAAGGTGAGATCTGGAGGGTGAATCAGAAGAAGCAGAAGAAGGAGAAGGAGAAGGTGAAGTCTGAAGGGTGAATCAGAAGAAGCAGAAAAAGGAGAAGGAGAAGGTGAAGTCTGGAGGGTGAATCAGAAGAAGCAGAAGAAGGAGAAGGAGAAGGTGAAGTCTGGAGGGTGAATCAGAAGAAGCAGAAGAAGGAGAAGGAGAAGGTGAAGTCCGGAGGGTGAATCAGAAGAAGTAGAAGAAGGAGAAGGAGAAGGTGAAGTCTGGAGGGTGAATCAGAAGAAGTAGAAGAAGGAGAAGGAGAAGGTGAAGTCTGGAGGGTGAATCAGAAGAAGCAGAAGAAGGAGAAGGAGAAGGTGAAGTCTGGAGGGTGAATCAGAAGAAGCAGAAGAAGGAGAAGGAGAAGATGAAGTCTGGAGGGTGAATCAGAAGAAGTAGAAGAAGGAGAAGGAGAAGGTGAAGTCTGGAGGGTGAATCAGAAGAAGCAGAAGAAGGAGAAGGAGAAGGTGAAGTCAGGAGGGTGAATCAGAAGAAGTAGAAGAAGGAGAAGGTGAAGTCAGGAGGGTGAATCAGAAGAAGCAGAAGAAGGAGATAGAGAAGGTGAAGTCTGGAGGGTGAATCAGAAGAAACAGAAGAAGGAGAAGGAGAAGGTGAAGTCTGGAGGGTGAATCAGAAGAAGTAGAAGAAGGAGAAGGAGAAGGTGTAGTCTGGAGGGTGAATCAGAAGAAGTAGACGAAGGAGAAGGAGAAGGTGAAGTCTGGAGGGTGAATCAGAAGAAGCAGAAGAAGGAGAAGGAGAAGATGAAGTCTGGAGGGTGAATCAGAAGAAGTAGAAGAAGGAGAAGGAGAAGGTGAAGTCTGGAGGGTGAATCAGAAGAAGCAGAAGAAGGAGAAGGAGAAGATGAAGTCTGGAGGGTGAATCAGAAGAAGTAGAAGAAGGAGAAGGAGAAGGTGAAGTCTGGAGGGTGAATCAGAAGAAGCAGAAGAAGGAGAAGGAGAAGGTGAAGTCTGGAGGGTGAATCAGAAGAAGCAGAAGAAGGAGAAGGAGAAGGTGAAGTCTGGAGGGTGAATCAGAAGAAGCAGAATAAGGAGAAGGAGAAGGTGAAGTCTGGAGGGTGAATCAGAAGAAGCAGAAGAAGGAGAAGGAGAAGGTGAAGTCTGGAGGATGAATCAGAAGAAGTAGAAGAAGGAGAAGGAGAAGGTGAAGTCTGGAGGGTGAATCAGAAGAAGTAGAAGAAGGAGAAGGCGAAGGTGAAGTCTGGAGGGTGAATCAGAAGAAGTAGAAGAAGGAGAAGGAGAAGGTGAAGTCTGGAGGGTGAAGCAGAAGAAGTAGAAGAAGGAGAAGGAGAAGGTGAAGTCAGGAGGGTGAATCAGAAGAAGTAGAAGAAGGAGAAGGAGAAGGTGAAGTCAGGAGGGTGAAGCAGAAGAAGCAGAAGAAGGAGAAGGAGAAGGAGAAGGTGAAGTCTGGAGGGTGAAGCAGAAGAAGCAGAAGAAGGAGAAGGAGAAGATGAAGTCTGGAGGGTGAATCAGAAGAAGCAGAAGAAAGAGAAGGAGAAGGTGAAGTCTGGAGGGTGAATCAGAAGAAGTAGAAGAAGGAGAAGGAGAAGGTGAAGTCTGGAGGGTGAATCAGAAGAAGCAGAAGAAGGAGAAGGAGAAGGTGAAGTCTGGAGGGTGATTCAGAAGAAGTAGAAGAAGCAGAAGGAGAAGGTGAAGTCTGGAGGGTGAATCAGAAGAAGCAGAAGAAGGAGAAGGAGAAGGTGAAGTCTGGAGGGTGAATCGGAAGAAGCAGAAGAAGGAGAAGGAGAAGGTGAAGTATGGAGGGTGAATCAGAAGAAGCAGAAGAAGGAGAAGGAGAAGGTGAAGTCTGGAGGTTGAATCAGAAGAAGCAGAAGAAGTAGAAGGAGAAGGTGAAGTCTGGAGGGTGAATCAGAAGAAGTAGAAGAAGGAGAAGGAGAAGGTGAAGTCTGGAGGGTGAATCAGAAGAAGCAGAAGAAGGAGAAGGAGAAGGTGAAGTCAGGAGGGTGAATCAGAAGAAGCAGAAGAAGGAGAAGGAGAAGGTGAAATCTGGAGGGTGAATCAGAAGAAGCAGAAGAAGGCGAAGGAGAAGGTGAAGACTGGAGGGTGAATCAGAAGAAGTATAAGAAGGAGAAGGAGAAGGTGAAGTCTGAAGGGTGAATCAGAAGAAGTAGAAGAAGGAGAAGGAGAAGGCGAAGTCTGGAGTGTGAATCAGAAGAAGCAGAAGAAGGAGAAGGAGAAGGTGAAATCTGGAGGGTGAATCAGAAGAAGCAGAAGAAGGAGAAGGAGAAGATGAAGTCTGGAGGGTGAATCAGAAGAAGCAGAAGAAGGAGAAGGAGAAGGTGAAGTCTGGAGGGTGAATCAGAAGAAGCAGAAGAAGGAGAAGGAGAAGGTGAAGTCCGGAGGGTGAATCAGAAGAAGTAGAAGAAGGAGAAGGAGAAGGTGAAGTCTGGAGGGTGAATCAGAAGAAGTAGAAGAAGGAGAAGGAGAAGGTGAAGTCTGGAGGGTGAATCAGAAGAAGCAGAAGAAGGAGAAGGAGAAGGTGAAGTCTGGAGGGTGAATCAGAAGAAGCAGAAGAAGGAGAAGGAGAAGATGAAGTCTGGAGGGTGAATCAGAAGAAGTAGAAGAAGGAGAAGGAGAAGGTGAAGTCTGGAGGGTGAATCAGAAGAAGCAGAAGAAGGAGAAGGAGAAGGTGAAGTCAGGAGGGTGAATCAGAAGAAGTAGAAGAAGGAGAAGGTGAAGTCAGGAGGGTGAATCAGAAGAAGCAGAAGAAGGAGATAGAGAAGGTGAAGTCTGGAGGGTGAATCAGAAGAAACAGAAGAAGGAGAAGGAGAAGGTGAAGTCTGGAGGGTGAATCAGAAGAAGTAGAAGAAGGAGAAGGAGAAGGTGTAGTCTGGAGGGTGAATCAGAAGAAGTAGACGAAGGAGAAGGAGAAGGTGAAGTCTGGAGGGTGAATCAGAAGAAGCAGAAGAAGGAGAAGGAGAAGATGAAGTCTGGAGGGTGAATCAGAAGAAGTAGAAGAAGGAGAAGGAGAAGGTGAAGTCTGGAGGGTGAATCAGAAGAAGCAGAAGAAGGAGAAGGAGAAGATGAAGTCTGGAGGGTGAATCAGAAGAAGTAGAAGAAGGAGAAGGAGAAGGTGAAGTCTGGAGGGTGAATCAGAAGAAGCAGAAGAAGGAGAAGGAGAAGGTGAAGTCTGGAGGGTGAATCAGAAGAAGCAGAAGAAGGAGAAGGAGAAGGTGAAGTCTGGAGGGTGAATCAGAAGAAGCAGAATAAGGAGAAGGAGAAGGTGAAGTCTGGAGGGTGAATCAGAAGAAGCAGAAGAAGGAGAAGGAGAAGGTGAAGTCTGGAGGATGAATCAGAAGAAGTAGAAGAAGGAGAAGGAGAAGGTGAAGTCTGGAGGGTGAATCAGAAGAAGTAGAAGAAGGAGAAGGCGAAGGTGAAGTCTGGAGGGTGAATCAGAAGAAGTAGAAGAAGGAGAAGGAGAAGGTGAAGTCTGGAGGGTGAAGCAGAAGAAGTAGAAGAAGGAGAAGGAGAAGGTGAAGTCAGGAGGGTGAATCAGAAGAAGTAGAAGAAGGAGAAGGAGAAGGTGAAGTCAGGAGGGTGAAGCAGAAGAAGCAGAAGAAGGAGAAGGAGAAGGTGAAGTCTGGAGGGTGAAGCAGAAGAAGCAGAAGAAGGAGAAGGAGAAGATGAAGTCTGGAGGGTGAATCAGAAGAAGCAGAAGAAAGAGAAGGAGAAGGTGAAGTCTGGAGGGTGAATCAGAAGAAGTAGAAGAAGGAGAAGGAGAAGGTGAAGTCTGGAGGGTGAATCAGAAGAAGCAGAAGAAGGAGAAGGAGAAGGTGAAGTCTGGAGGGTGATTCAGAAGAAGTAGAAGAAGCAGAAGGAGAAGGTGAAGTCTGGAGGGTGAATCAGAAGAAGCAGAAGAAGGAGAAGGAGAAGGTGAAGTCTGGAGGGTGAATCGGAAGAAGCAGAAGAAGGAGAAGGAGAAGGTGAAGTATGGAGGGTGAATCAGAAGAAGCAGAAGAAGGAGAAGGAGAAGGTGAAGTCTGGAGGTTGAATCAGAAGAAGCAGAAGAAGTAGAAGGAGAAGGTGAAGTCTGGAGGGTGAATCAGAAGAAGTAGAAGAAGGAGAAGGAGAAGGTGAAGTCTGGAGGGTGAATCAGAAGAAGCAGAAGAAGGAGAAGGAGAAGGTGAAGTCAGGAGGGTGAATCAGAAGAAGCAGAAGAAGGAGAAGGAGAAGGTGAAATCTGGAGGGTGAATCAGAAGAAGCAGAAGAAGGCGAAGGAGAAGGTGAAGACTGGAGGGTGAATCAGAAGAAGTATAAGAAGGAGAAGGAGAAGGTGAAGTCTGAAGGGTGAATCAGAAGAAGTAGAAGAAGGAGAAGGAGAAGGCGAAGTCTGGAGTGTGAATCAGAAGAAGCAGAAGAAGGAGAAGGAGAAGGTGAAATCTGGAGGGTGAATCAGAAGAAGCAGAAGAAGGAGAAGGAGAAGATGAAGTCTGGAGGGTGAATCAGAAGAAGTAGAAGAAGGAGAAGGAGAAGGTGAGATCTGGAGGGTGAATCAGAAGAAGCAGAAGAAGGAGAAGGAGAAGGTGAAGTCTGAAGGGTGAATCAGAAGAAGCAGAAAAAGGAGAAGGAGAAGGTGAAGTCTGGAGGGTGAATCAGAAGAAGCAGAAGAAGGAGAAGGAGAAGGTGAAGTCTGGAGGGTGAATCAGAAGAAGCAGAAGAAGGAGAAGGAGAAGGTGAAGTCCGGAGGGTGAATCAGAAGAAGTAGAAGAAGGAGAAGGAGAAGGTGAAGTCTGGAGGGTGAATCAGAAGAAGTAGAAGAAGGAGAAGGAGAAGGTGAAGTCTGGAGGGTGAATCAGAAGAAGCAGAAGAAGGAGAAGGAGAAGGTGAAGTCTGGAGGGTGAATCAGAAGAAGCAGAAGAAGGAGAAGGAGAAGATGAAGTCTGGAGGGTGAATCAGAAGAAGTAGAAGAAGGAGAAGGAGAAGGTGAAGTCTGGAGGGTGAATCAGAAGAAGCAGAAGAAGGAGAAGGAGAAGGTGAAGTCAGGAGGGTGAATCAGAAGAAGTAGAAGAAGGAGAAGGTGAAGTCAGGAGGGTGAATCAGAAGAAGCAGAAGAAGGAGATAGAGAAGGTGAAGTCTGGAGGGTGAATCAGAAGAAACAGAAGAAGGAGAAGGAGAAGGTGAAGTCTGGAGGGTGAATCAGAAGAAGTAGAAGAAGGAGAAGGAGAAGGTGTAGTCTGGAGGGTGAATCAGAAGAAGTAGACGAAGGAGAAGGAGAAGGTGAAGTCTGGAGGGTGAATCAGAAGAAGCAGAAGAAGGAGAAGGAGAAGATGAAGTCTGGAGGGTGAATCAGAAGAAGTAGAAGAAGGAGAAGGAGAAGGTGAAGTCTGGAGGGTGAATCAGAAGAAGCAGAAGAAGGAGAAGGAGAAGATGAAGTCTGGAGGGTGAATCAGAAGAAGTAGAAGAAGGAGAAGGAGAAGGTGAAGTCTGGAGGGTGAATCAGAAGAAGCAGAAGAAGGAGAAGGAGAAGGTGAAGTCTGGAGGGTGAATCAGAAGAAGCAGAAGAAGGAGAAGGAGAAGGTGAAGTCTGGAGGGTGAATCAGAAGAAGCAGAATAAGGAGAAGGAGAAGGTGAAGTCTGGAGGGTGAATCAGAAGAAGCAGAAGAAGGAGAAGGAGAAGGTGAAGTCTGGAGGATGAATCAGAAGAAGTAGAAGAAGGAGAAGGAGAAGGTGAAGTCTGGAGGGTGAATCAGAAGAATTAGAAGAAGGAGAAGGCGAAGGTGAAGTCTGGAGGGTGAATCAGAAGAAGTAGAAGAAGGAGAAGGAGAAGGTGAAGTCTGGAGGGTGAAGCAGAAGAAGTAGAAGAAGGAGAAGGAGAAGGTGAAGTCAGGAGGGTGAATCAGAAGAAGTAGAAGAAGGAGAAGGAGAAGGTGAAGTCAGGAGGGTGAAGCAGAAGAAGCAGAAGAAGGAGAAGGAGAAGGTGAAGTCTGGAGGGTGAAGCAGAAGAAGCAGAAGAAGGAGAAGGAGAAGATGAAGTCTGGAGGGTGAATCAGAAGAAGCAGAAGAAAGAGAAGGAGAAGGTGAAGTCTGGAGGGTGAATCAGAAGAAGTAGAAGAAGGAGAAGGAGAAGGTGAAGTCTGGAGGGTGAATCAGAAGAATCAGAAGAAGGAGAAGGAGATGGTGAAGTCTGGAGGGTGAATCAGAAGAAGCAGAAGAAGGAGAAGGAAAAGGTGAAGTCTGGAGGATGAATCAGAAGAAGCAGAAGAAGGAGAAGGAGAAGGTGAAGTCTGGAGGGTGAATCAGAAGAAGCAGAATAAGGAGAAGGAGAAGGTGAAGTCTGGAGGGTGAATCAGAAGAAGCAGAAGAAGGAGAAGGAGAAGGTGAAGTCTGGAGGGTGAATCAGAAGAAGTAGAAGAAGGAGAAGGAGAAGGTGAAGTCTGGAGGGTGAATCAGAAGAAGTAGAAGAAGGAGAAGGAGAAGGTGAAGTCTGGAGGGTGAATCAGAAGAAGTAGAAGAAGGAGAAGGAGAAGGTGAAGTCTGGAGGGTGAAGCAGAAGAAGTAGATGAAGGAGAAGGAGAAGGTGAAGTCAGGAGGGTGAATCAGAAGAAGTAGAAGAAGGAGAAGGAGAAGGTGAGGTCTGGAGGGTGAATCAGAAGAAGCAGAAGAAGGAGAAGGAGAAGATGAAGTCTGGAGGGTGAATCAGAAGAAGCAGAAGAAGGAGAAGGAGAAGGTTAAGTCTGGAGGGTGAATCAGAAGAAGCAGAAGAAGGAGAAGGAGAAGGTGAAGTCAGGAGGGTGAATCAGAAGAAGCAGAAGAAGGAGAAGGAGAAGGTGAAGTTAGGAGGGTGAATCAGAAGAAGCAGAAGAAGGAGAAGGAGAAGGTGAAGTCAGGGGGGTGAAGCAGAAGAAGTAGAAGAAGGAGAAGGAGATGGTGAAGTCAGGAGGGTGAAGCAGAAGAAGCAGAAGAAGGAGAAGGAGAAGGTGAAGTCTGGAGGGTGAAGCAGAAGAAACAGAAGAAGGAGAAGGAGAAGGTGAAGTCTGGAGGGCGAAGCAGAAGAAGCAGAAGAAGGAGAAGGTGAAGGTGAAGTCTGGAGGGTGAAGCAGAAGAAACAGAAGAAGGAGAAGGAGAAGGTGAAGTCTGGAGGGTGAATCAGAAGAAGTAGAAGAAGGAGAAGGAGAAGGTGTAGTCTGGAGGGTGAATCAGAAGAAGTAGACGAAGGAGAAGGAGAAGGTGAAGTCTGGAGGGTGAATCAGAAGAAGCAGAAGAAGGAGAAGGAGAAGATGAAGTCTGGAGGGTGAATCAGAAGAAGTAGAAGAAGGAGAAGGAGAAGGTGAAGTCTGGAGGGTGAATCAGAAGAAGCAGAAGAAGGAGAAGGAGAAGATGAAGTCTGGAGGGTGAATCAGAAGAAGTAGAAGAAGGAGAAGGAGAAGGTGTAGTCTGGAGGGTGAATCAGAAGAAGTAGACGAAGGAGAAGGAGAAGGTGAAGTCTGGAGGGCGAAGCAGAAGAAGCAGAAGAAGGAGATAGAGAAGGTGAAGTCTGGAGGGTGAATCAGAAGAAACAGAAGAAGGAGAAGGAGAAGGTGAAGTCTGGAGGGTGAATCAGAAGAAGTAGAAGAAGGAGAAGGAGAAGGTGTAGTCTGGAGGGTGAATCAGAAGAAGTAGACGAAGGAGAAGGAGAAGGTGAAGTCTGGAGGGTGAATCAGAAGAAGCAGAAGAAGGAGAAGGAGAAGATGAAGTCTGGAGGGTGAATCAGAAGAAGTAGAAGAAGGAGAAGGAGAAGGTGAAGTCTGGAGGGTGAATCAGAAGAAGCAGAAGAAGGAGAAGGAGAAGATGAAGTCTGGAGGGTGAATCAGAAGAAGTAGAAGAAGGAGAAGGAGAAGGTGAAGTCTGGAGGGTGAATCAGAAGAAGCAGAAGAAGGAGAAGGAGAAGGTGAAGTCTGGAGGGTGAATCAGAAGAAGCAGAAGAAGGAGAAGGAGAAGGTGAAGTCTGGAGGGTGAATCAGAAGAAGCAGAATAAGGAGAAGGAGAAGGTGAAGTCTGGAGGGTGAATCAGAAGAAGCAGAAGAAGGAGAAGGAGAAGGTGAAGTCTGGAGGATGAATCAGAAGAAGTAGAAGAAGGAGAAGGAGAAGGTGAAGTCTGGAGGGTGAATCAGAAGAATTAGAAGAAGGAGAAGGCGAAGGTGAAGTCTGGAGGGTGAATCAGAAGAAGTAGAAGAAGGAGAAGGAGAAGGTGAAGTCTGGAGGGTGAAGCAGAAGAAGTAGAAGAAGGAGAAGGAGAAGGTGAAGTCAGGAGGGTGAATCAGAAGAAGTAGAAGAAGGAGAAGGAGAAGGTGAAGTCAGGAGGGTGAAGCAGAAGAAGCAGAAGAAGGAGAAGGAGAAGGTGAAGTCTGGAGGGTGAAGCAGAAGAAGCAGAAGAAGGAGAAGGAGAAGATGAAGTCTGGAGGGTGAATCAGAAGAAGCAGAAGAAAGAGAAGGAGAAGGTGAAGTCTGGAGGGTGAATCAGAAGAAGTAGAAGAAGGAGAAGGAGAAGGTGAAGTCTGGAGGGTGAATCAGAAGAATCAGAAGAAGGAGAAGGAGATGGTGAAGTCTGGAGGGTGAATCAGAAGAAGCAGAAGAAGGAGAAGGAAAAGGTGAAGTCTGGAGGATGAATCAGAAGAAGCAGAAGAAGGAGAAGGAGAAGGTGAAGTCTGGAGGGTGAATCAGAAGAAGCAGAATAAGGAGAAGGAGAAGGTGAAGTCTGGAGGGTGAATCAGAAGAAGCAGAAGAAGGAGAAGGAGAAGGTGAAGTCTGGAGGGTGAATCAGAAGAAGTAGAAGAAGGAGAAGGAGAAGGTGAAGTCTGGAGGGTGAATCAGAAGAAGTAGAAGAAGGAGAAGGAGAAGGTGAAGTCTGGAGGGTGAATCAGAAGAAGTAGAAGAAGGAGAAGGAGAAGGTGAAGTCTGGAGGGTGAAGCAGAAGAAGTAGATGAAGGAGAAGGAGAAGGTGAAGTCAGGAGGGTGAATCAGAAGAAGTAGAAGAAGGAGAAGGAGAAGGTGAGGTCTGGAGGGTGAATCAGAAGAAGCAGAAGAAGGAGAAGGAGAAGATGAAGTCTGGAGGGTGAATCAGAAGAAGCAGAAGAAGGAGAAGGAGAAGGTTAAGTCTGGAGGGTGAATCAGAAGAAGCAGAAGAAGGAGAAGGAGAAGGTGAAGTCAGGAGGGTGAATCAGAAGAAGCAGAAGAAGGAGAAGGAGAAGGTGAAGTTAGGAGGGTGAATCAGAAGAAGCAGAAGAAGGAGAAGGAGAAGGTGAAGTCAGGGGGGTGAAGCAGAAGAAGTAGAAGAAGGAGAAGGAGATGGTGAAGTCAGGAGGGTGAAGCAGAAGAAGCAGAAGAAGGAGAAGGAGAAGGTGAAGTCTGGAGGGTGAAGCAGAAGAAACAGAAGAAGGAGAAGGAGAAGGTGAAGTCTGGAGGGCGAAGCAGAAGAAGCAGAAGAAGGAGAAGGTGAAGGTGAAGTCTGGAGGGTGAAGCAGAAGAAGCAGAAGAAGGAGAAGGAGAAGGTGAAGTCTGGAGGGTGAATCAGAAGAAGTAGAAGAAGGAGAAGGAGAAGGTGAAGTCAGGAGGGTGAAGCAGAAGAAGCAGAAGAAGGAGACGGAGAAGGTGAAGTCTGGAGGGTGAAGCAGAAGAAGCAGAAGAAGGAGAAGGAGAAGGTGAAGTCTGGAGGGTGAAGCAGAAGAAGCAGAAGAAGGAGAAGGAGAAGGTGAAGTCAGGAGGGTGAATCAGAAGAAGTAGAAGAAGGAGAAGGAGAAGGTGAAGTCTGGAGGGTGAATCAGAAGAAGTAGAAGAAGGAGAAGGAGAAGGTGAAGTCTGGAGGGTGAATCAGAAGAAGTAGAAGAAGGAGAAGGAGAAGGTGAAGTCTGGAGGGTGAATCAGAAGAAGCAGAAGAAGGAGAAGGAGAAGGTGAAGTCTGGAGGGAGAAGCAGAAGAAGTAGAAGAAGGAGAAGGAGAAGGTGAAGTCTGGAGGGTGAATCAGAAGAAGTAGAAGAAGGAGAAGGAGAAGGTAAAGTCTGGAGGGTGAATCAGAAGAAGTAGAAGAAGGAGAAGGAGAAGGTGAAGTCTGGAGGGTGAATCAGAAGAAGCAGAAGAAGGAGAAGGAGAAGGTGAAATCTGGAGGGTGAATCAGAAGAAGTAGAAGAAGGAGAAGTAGAAGGTGTAGTTTGGAGGGTGAATCAGGAGAAGTAGACGAAGGAGAAGGAGAAGGTGAAGTCTGGAGGGTGAATCAGAAGAAGCAGAAGAAGGAGAAGGAGAAGGTGAAGTCTGGAGGGTGATTCAGAAGAAGTAGAAGAAGCAGAAGGAGAAGGTGAAGTCTGGAGGGTGAATCAGAAGAAGCAGAAGAAGGAGAAGGAGAAGGTGAAGTCTGGAGGGTGAATCGGAAGAAGCAGAAGAAGGAGAAGGAGAAGGTGAAGTATGGAGGGTGAATCAGAAGAAGCAGAAGAAGGAGAAGGAGAAGGTGAAGTCTGGAGGTTGAATCAGAAGAAGCAGAAGAAGTAGAAGGAGAAGGTGAAGTCTGGAGGGTGAATCAGAAGAAGTAGAAGAAGGAGAAGGAGAAGGTGAAGTCTGGAGGGTGAATCAGAAGAAGCAGAAGAAGGAGAAGGAGAAGGTGAAGTCAGGAGGGTGAATCAGAAGAAGCAGAAGAAGGAGAAGGAGAAGGTGAAATCTGGAGGGTGAATCAGAAGAAGCAGAAGAAGGCGAAGGAGAAGGTGAAGACTGGAGGGTGAATCAGAAGAAGTATAAGAAGGAGAAGGAGAAGGTGAAGTCTGAAGGGTGAATCAGAAGAAGTAGAAGAAGGAGAAGGAGAAGGCGAAGTCTGGAGTGTGAATCAGAAGAAGCAGAAGAAGGAGAAGGAGAAGGTGAAATCTGGAGGGTGAATCAGAAGAAGCAGAAGAAGGAGAAGGAGAAGGTGAAGTCTGGAGGGTGAATCAGAAGAAGCAGAAGAAGGAGAAGGAGAAGGTGAAGTCAGGAGGGTGAATCAGAAGAAGTAGAAGAAGGAGAAGGTGAAGTCAGGAGGGTGAATCAGAAGAAGCAGAAGAAGGAGATAGAGAAGGTGAAGTCTGGAGGGTGAATCAGAAGAAACAGAAGAAGGAGAAGGAGAAGGTGAAGTCTGGAGGGTGAATCAGAAGAAGTAGAAGAAGGAGAAGGAGAAGGTGTAGTCTGGAGGGTGAATCAGAAGAAGTAGACGAAGGAGAAGGAGAAGGTGAAGTCTGGAGGGTGAATCAGAAGAAGCAGAAGAAGGAGAAGGAGAAGATGAAGTCTGGAGGGTGAATCAGAAGAAGTAGAAGAAGGAGAAGGAGAAGGTGAAGTCTGGAGGGTGAATCAGAAGAAGCAGAAGAAGGAGAAGGAGAAGATGAAGTCTGGAGGGTGAATCAGAAGAAGTAGAAGAAGGAGAAGGAGAAGGTGAAGTCTGGAGGGTGAATCAGAAGAAGCAGAAGAAGGAGAAGGAGAAGGTGAAGTCTGGAGGGTGAATCAGAAGAAGCAGAAGAAGGAGAAGGAGAAGGTGAAGTCTGGAGGGTGAATCAGAAGAAGCAGAATAAGGAGAAGGAGAAGGTGAAGTCTGGAGGGTGAATCAGAAGAAGCAGAAGAAGGAGAAGGAGAAGGTGAAGTCTGGAGGATGAATCAGAAGAAGTAGAAGAAGGAGAAGGAGAAGGTGAAGTCTGGAGGGTGAATCAGAAGAATTAGAAGAAGGAGAAGGCGAAGGTGAAGTCTGGAGGGTGAATCAGAAGAAGTAGAAGAAGGAGAAGGAGAAGGTGAAGTCTGGAGGGTGAAGCAGAAGAAGTAGAAGAAGGAGAAGGAGAAGGTGAAGTCAGGAGGGTGAATCAGAAGAAGTAGAAGAAGGAGAAGGAGAAGGTGAAGTCAGGAGGGTGAAGCAGAAGAAGCAGAAGAAGGAGAAGGAGAAGGTGAAGTCTGGAGGGTGAAGCAGAAGAAGCAGAAGAAGGAGAAGGAGAAGATGAAGTCTGGAGGGTGAATCAGAAGAAGCAGAAGAAAGAGAAGGAGAAGGTGAAGTCTGGAGGGTGAATCAGAAGAAGTAGAAGAAGGAGAAGGAGAAGGTGAAGTCTGGAGGGTGAATCAGAAGAATCAGAAGAAGGAGAAGGAGATGGTGAAGTCTGGAGGGTGAATCAGAAGAAGCAGAAGAAGGAGAAGGAAAAGGTGAAGTCTGGAGGATGAATCAGAAGAAGCAGAAGAAGGAGAAGGAGAAGGTGAAGTCTGGAGGGTGAATCAGAAGAAGCAGAATAAGGAGAAGGAGAAGGTGAAGTCTGGAGGGTGAATCAGAAGAAGCAGAAGAAGGAGAAGGAGAAGGTGAAGTCTGGAGGGTGAATCAGAAGAAGTAGAAGAAGGAGAAGGAGAAGGTGAAGTCTGGAGGGTGAATCAGAAGAAGTAGAAGAAGGAGAAGGAGAAGGTGAAGTCTGGAGGGTGAATCAGAAGAAGTAGAAGAAGGAGAAGGAGAAGGTGAAGTCTGGAGGGTGAAGCAGAAGAAGTAGATGAAGGAGAAGGAGAAGGTGAAGTCAGGAGGGTGAATCAGAAGAAGTAGAAGAAGGAGAAGGAGAAGGTGAGGTCTGGAGGGTGAATCAGAAGAAGCAGAAGAAGGAGAAGGAGAAGATGAAGTCTGGAGGGTGAATCAGAAGAAGCAGAAGAAGGAGAAGGAGAAGGTTAAGTCTGGAGGGTGAATCAGAAGAAGCAGAAGAAGGAGAAGGAGAAGGTGAAGTCAGGAGGGTGAATCAGAAGAAGCAGAAGAAGGAGAAGGAGAAGGTGAAGTTAGGAGGGTGAATCAGAAGAAGCAGAAGAAGGAGAAGGAGAAGGTGAAGTCAGGGGGGTGAAGCAGAAGAAGTAGAAGAAGGAGAAGGAGATGGTGAAGTCAGGAGGGTGAAGCAGAAGAAGCAGAAGAAGGAGAAGGAGAAGGTGAAGTCTGGAGGGTGAAGCAGAAGAAACAGAAGAAGGAGAAGGAGAAGGTGAAGTCTGGAGGGCGAAGCAGAAGAAGCAGAAGAAGGAGAAGGTGAAGGTGAAGTCTGGAGGGTGAAGCAGAAGAAACAGAAGAAGGAGAAGGAGAAGGTGAAGTCTGGAGGGTGAATCAGAAGAAGTAGAAGAAGGAGAAGGAGAAGGTGTAGTCTGGAGGGTGAATCAGAAGAAGTAGACGAAGGAGAAGGAGAAGGTGAAGTCTGGAGGGTGAATCAGAAGAAGCAGAAGAAGGAGAAGGAGAAGATGAAGTCTGGAGGGTGAATCAGAAGAAGTAGAAGAAGGAGAAGGAGAAGGTGAAGTCTGGAGGGTGAATCAGAAGAAGCAGAAGAAGGAGAAGGAGAAGATGAAGTCTGGAGGGTGAATCAGAAGAAGTAGAAGAAGGAGAAGGAGAAGGTGTAGTCTGGAGGGTGAATCAGAAGAAGTAGACGAAGGAGAAGGAGAAGGTGAAGTCTGGAGGGCGAAGCAGAAGAAGCAGAAGAAGGAGATAGAGAAGGTGAAGTCTGGAGGGTGAATCAGAAGAAACAGAAGAAGGAGAAGGAGAAGGTGAAGTCTGGAGGGTGAATCAGAAGAAGTAGAAGAAGGAGAAGGAGAAGGTGTAGTCTGGAGGGTGAATCAGAAGAAGTAGACGAAGGAGAAGGAGAAGGTGAAGTCTGGAGGGTGAATCAGAAGAAGCAGAAGAAGGAGAAGGAGAAGATGAAGTCTGGAGGGTGAATCAGAAGAAGTAGAAGAAGGAGAAGGAGAAGGTGAAGTCTGGAGGGTGAATCAGAAGAAGCAGAAGAAGGAGAAGGAGAAGATGAAGTCTGGAGGGTGAATCAGAAGAAGTAGAAGAAGGAGAAGGAGAAGGTGAAGTCTGGAGGGTGAATCAGAAGAAGCAGAAGAAGGAGAAGGAGAAGGTGAAGTCTGGAGGGTGAATCAGAAGAAGCAGAAGAAGGAGAAGGAGAAGGTGAAGTCTGGAGGGTGAATCAGAAGAAGCAGAATAAGGAGAAGGAGAAGGTGAAGTCTGGAGGGTGAATCAGAAGAAGCAGAAGAAGGAGAAGGAGAAGGTGAAGTCTGGAGGATGAATCAGAAGAAGTAGAAGAAGGAGAAGGAGAAGGTGAAGTCTGGAGGGTGAATCAGAAGAATTAGAAG